>NC_090648.1:65159253-65406753 GCF_040937935.1 Hyperolius riggenbachi
TGATTGGTGTGATTTTCCTGGGGGCTTGGTCTGTGCTGTATTCCTGCTATATAAACCCTCGGCATTCAGTTACTCGCTGTCCGTTATAGCTTTCAGTTCTCTGAGCGCTGGACCTTGCTTTACTACTTAGTCTAGTTACAGTTCGACACAGCTACATTGCATATATTGCGCATCAGTACGATATATATGTACTCTAGTCAGTCAGTATTGTAATATTATATTGTATATTGTTCTGTGTATCGACCTTTGCCTGCCTCTTGACCTTGAATCTGCCTAGCCCCTCTGTATTACTATTACTGCTATCTGATATCTGTGTATGACTCGGCCTGTCCCTGACTTCGCTCCTGTTTGATCCTTCCAATACGACTGACATCTGACCTATGTGTATGACTTCGGTCTCTATAACGTTTTCGCACCTGTTTTAGCCTACTGTACTTTAGCCATCTGATTACCTGTGTATGATCCTAGTCTGTTATTGACCTTGCTCTGCCTAAGTCCCTCTGTACCGCATATCTCTGACTTTGTGTATGACCTCAGTTGACGATCTGACCTTGATTATCGTATATTCAGTGTACACTTCATAGCCTGCATCACAGCCAGCATTACAAGGGGTGTCTGATATGCAACACTGGCTGTGCATTGAAGCAGACTGCAGAGTATTTTTCTCTGAAAGAAAAGAAAAAGCAGTATGAAAAGCTGTGGTGTCACAGACAATTACAAATGTTTATGTTTAACAAGTTACATTTCCTCTGCTCTCTTCAGACACTTCAGTCAGAGAAAGAGGAGGACACAGCAGCTGTAGCTGCTGAGAGCTTTCTCTCTCACACACAGAGTCACACACAGGGTTGACAGACAAAGGGCCATATGCAATTAATTTTCTCACCTGAGTTTTCCCCTGGGTGATATTTATAAACTTGTCAATAAAATGCTTTTTAAGCCACCGGAAAGCAAGAAAATATTCAAAATAATTTTGATAGTACTTTTTAATTTACTTGTTGGTACTTTTCGAGTTGAAAAGTGCTGGAAAGTTATTTTAAATAGAAGATGAAAAATTATCTCCTAGGAGAAAACGTGGGTGAAAAAGTGAATTGCATATGGGCCAAAGTGTAAGGGGAATTCCCTCTCCCCTCATGGTTCATTCTCAGTTTTGGCATCAGTAAAGTGTGAAAGTATTTTGATAACAGTAAACAAAGAGGTTGCCATTGAAATGTTTACACCAGTACTTAGCAGCACTTCTCAAACAATTCCTACCTCAATTGAAAAAAAAAAAAAATTCAATCGATAGTGTTCCTTTAAATACCTTTTTTGCTAGGGGGGCTTTGATGCATGAATTTGTGCACCCACACAAATGGTTTTAATCCTGAATATACACCTGTTTAAATGTACCTACAGGGCATTATCCAGAGGCTTAGATAAGTACCTTTTTGGGTACGTTTTTTCACCACAGGTACACTTTAAGATGTGGCGAGCCAAATGAAGGACAGTAGAGAAGCAAAGCCGAGGCTAACGGCAGTCATACATATTCCAGCAGGGGAGGGGGGAGGGGGGATGAGAAAGAGGCCGCCTTTGTTCTCTAGTTCTGAGGCCGCAGTTGAATGTCTGGACGGGTCAAGTGGTGAGGTCACAGCTATGACTGCAGCAGGGAAATAAATCCGCCAGCACAAATGAGCAGCAGTGGCGGTACTGAGTGACTACAGATGACACGTTTCTATCCTCCTAAAGCTAAATACCCACCAGCAGATATGGTCAGATGGATTGGGGATCGTCGCCGACGAAAGATCCTGATCCATCTGGCAGAATCTGCAATCGTCATTTGTGGCGGCGGAAACAAATAATTGTGTCAACAATCCTTGACACAATCGCGGCGAAACAAGCGCAAATCTTAATTGGACATGTTGGTTGTTCAAAAACGAGTGTCGTGCAGCATTAAACACAGTTTAACGAATTTTCATTTAAAGAGACACTGAAGCGAAAAAAAATGATGATATTATGATTTGTATGTGTAGTACAGCTAAGAAATAAAACATTAAGATCAGATACATCAGTCTAATTGTTTCCAGTACGGGAAGAATTAAGAAACTCCAGTTGTTATCTCTATGCAAAAAAGCCATTAAGCTCTACGACTTTCAAAGTCGTGGAGAGGGCTGTTTTCTGACTTTTATTATCTCAACTGTTCCTGAACTATTTACTTTTTCTCTGCCAGAGGAGAGGTCATTAGTTCACAGACTGCTCTGAAAGAATCATTTTGAATGCAGAGTGTTGTGTAATCTGAACATATTATAGAATGATGCAATGTTAGAAAAAACACTATATACCTGAAAATAAAAATATGAGAATATTTTCTTTGCTGCTAATCTTCTAGTAATTATTCATAGTACACAACCAATTCACTATATCATATTTTTTTTCCGCTTCAGTGTCTCTTTAACGATGTTGAGCGATATCATGAAAAAAAATACTAATCCCTCAAAATCATTCAAGAAAAATATGGGCCTTAAAAATGCAGAAAAACAACAACAACAACAACAAATAACATTTGTAAAGCGCTTTTCTCCCGTAGGACTCAAAACGCATGGAGCAGCTTAAGGCCCGGTTCACATTAGCGGTGGCTATCCGGAATCACCGTGCCGGAGCCGCACCGCATGCGGAACGGACGAAACGGACGCACGGCATAGCAATGTAAGTCTATGCCACCGTTCACATGCGTCCGTTTCGTCCGGACCGGAGCCGGACCGGATCCGGACTCCGGTGTCCGTTCCAACATGCGCTATTTTTTGGTCCGGCTCCTCCGGCAGCCGTATCCGGGGCGGAGCCGGACTGCACCATCCGGCCAATACAAATCAATGAGAACCAGATAGCGCACAACACACTGGCTAAAAATCCGGATGTTCTACCCCACTTCCTATGAGGATTGTTGCGGCGATATTGGATCGGGGACACATGGGCAAGCATTTTGGAGTGGAGCAGCACGAGCTGGAGATGTTGGCAGCATGTTGGAGGTGGAGGTGAGTGCTAAACAGCGGAGGGCCTGATTCCACAGGTCCCCCTTCTGCTGACCTCCCAGACCCCAACATTTTTTTTGTTTTTTACGTAACTTTTGCCAAACGGATCCGGATCGCATCCTGATGAACACCTGATGCAACCTGACCGGATCCGGATCGGATCCGGATCAGAACCGTACGGATCCGATCCGGATCCGGTCCGGATCCGGTCAGGTCATCCGGTCCGTTTGGCAGACAACCGCAAGTGTGAACGGGGCCTAAGAGAGCTGCAGCCCGGCTGGTCGCGCTCAGTACAAAACCAGAAAAACAGTTTTTAGGTCTTGCAGTCCATCCATGCTTTGTATCCATCGTGACTTGTGTCATGTGGGCGATGTGGCAGAGATCTCTCATCAGACTACTTGGGGGAGACCCAGCAGAGGCTTGCTGGTCGTCAGGAAATCCTTTTTTTTTTTTTTTTTGTTTAGGTATTTCTGAAGTGATATGTGACATGATGAGATAAATATAGGTACACAGAGTACTAGTCCTACTAAGAAATTGTCTGAAGGCCCTTTCTGTTTTTCTTTACAGTAGGTGTTAAAAAAAATAAAAAATACTAGAGCTGTTATCTATGCAAATGAGGCAATCAGAAAGTCTCAGATGTCCTGAAAATTAAGTAGTAGGCAAAATACTTATATCTGTCTGAGGAATCAATGCTGATAAGGTTTTTGTGCTAAAAAGTTCATAGGGTCATTACTTCTGCTTCTTTTGCACCTGAATTAGCTACTTCAAGACCGCCCCACAACAATGGGCGTGGTCACGGCGGCAGCCCCAGGACCGCCTAACACCAATTGGCGTCGAGTCCTGGAGCCGGCTACCGAAGGAGATCGCGAGCAGGGTGCGCGCGCATCTCCTTCACGGGGGGCAGATCTCCGCCCCGTCTTCAGTCTCCGAACAGCTATCGCCACTCAGGAGACTATTAGATGTCATGATCGCTGTCTAGCTGTCTATTTACACAGTACAGCGCTGCGATCAGCAGCAGCGCTGTACTGGGGACAGCCGTGCGGCACGGCTGTCCCCCTGGGGGACAAGAGAGCGATCGGCTCTCAAAGGCAGAAGCCGATCGCCGTGATTGGCTGGCGGGGGTTGGGCGGGAGGGAGAGGGGGAAAAAAATAAGTTTATTTAATAAAAAAAATAGGAATAAATATTTATTTAAAAAACAAACAACTGGGGGGGCAATCAGACCCCACCAACAGAGAGCTCTGTTGATGGGGAAAAAAAGGGGGGGTAAATCACTCGTGTGCTGTGTTGTGCTGCCCTGCAGCTCGGCCTTAAAGCTGCAGTGGCCAATTATGAAAAAAACAGCCTGGTCTTTAGGGGGGTTTACCACTGTGGTCCTCAAGTGGTTAAGCAGAGTCTACATCAGACTGACATGGATACTGTTTACAATTCAGCCTTAAAAATTCCATTCTTAAATTGAAAAGAAAATTATGAAACTGTTCTATGTTAGCAGTGTACCAATCTAGTTCAATGGTATTGCATTGTTTTTTTAAAGAGAAACCGTAACCAAGAATTGAACTTCATCCCAATCAGTAGCTGATACTCCCTCTTACATGAGAAATCTATTCCTTTTCACAAACAGATCATCAGGGGGCAGTGCAGTTTCTAGGCTAAAATGCACCAGGGCTAGAGTGACCAGACGTCCCGGATTGCCCGGGACACGTCCCGGATTCGGGGTCCGCTGTCCCAGGCTTAATGAGGTCCCGGGAAACGTCCCGCTTTCAGCAGCGGGACGTCCCGGCCTCGGGACTCTGGCCACTCTCTCCTCAATGAACTGGCAGCGGCGTCTATAGACGCCGTGCCAGTTCATTGCCCGCAGCCCCGCTCCAGCCTCCTCTTCCGGTGTCTGTTTCCGACACCAGCAGGCGAGCAGGGCTACGGCAAGATGGCTGCCGGAGCCCTGTACTGGAGACCTATTTGTGTCACTAGTACAGGGCTTCGGGCGCCATCTTGCCGTAGCCCTGTCAGCGCGGGAGACCAGAGCAGGAGGAACAAGACGGTCCCGGGACGGAGCAGCGCGCCAGAGGCCGGACACTTCTGCCAGGTGAGTAAATGCTTTCTTTTCCAGGTGAAATGTTTGCCCGCATTGTTTCTTTTCTGGTGAAATGTTTGCCCGCATTGTTTCTTTTCCAGGTGAAATGTTTGCCCGCATTGTTTCTTTTCTGGTGAAATGTTTGCCCGCATTGTTTCTTTTCTAGTGAAATGTTATTGTTTGCCCGCATTGTTTCTTTTCTGGCGAAATGTTTGCCTGCAGTGCGTTTCTTTTCTGGCGAAATGTTTGCCCGCAGTGCGTTTCTTTTCTGGCGAAATGTTTGCCGCATTGCGTTTCTTTTCTGGTGAAATGTTTGGCGCAGTGCGTTTCTTTTCTGGTGAAATGTTTGCCCGCAGTGCGTTTATTTTCTGGCGAAATGTTTGCCCGCATTGCCTTTTTTTTTCTGGCGAAATGTTTGCCCGCATTGCGTTTCTTTTCTGGCGAAATGTTTGCCCGCATTGCGTTTCTTTTCTGGTGAAATGTTTGCCCGCAGTGCGTTTCTTTTCTGGTGAAATGTTTGCCCGCAGTGCGTTTCTTTTCTGGTGAAATGTTTGCCCGCAGTGCGTTTCTTTTCTGGTGAAATGTTTGCCCGCAGTGCGTTTCTTTTCTGGTGAAATGTTTGCCCGCAGTGCGTTTATTTTGTACTGACATGTTGCCCGCATTGCGTTTATTGTCTGGTGAAATGTTTGCCCGCATTGCGTTTATTTTGTACTAACATGTTGCCCGCATTGCGTTTATTTTGTACTGACATGTTTGCCCGCATTGCGTTTATTTTCTGGTGAAATGTTTGCCTGCATTGTGTTTATTTTCTGGTGAAATGTTTGCCCGCATTGCGTTTATTTTGTACTGACATGTTTGCCCGCATTGCATTTATTTTATACTGACATGTTGCCTATTGCGTTTATTTTCTGGTGTCCGGGGTAACTGTTACTGCATTTATTATTTAATGGTCATAGATGGCTATGTTTGCTGCTTTGTGGTTACGGTATACTATTAGCATCACACAGTTTCTGCACACCCATGATACAAAGTCTCGTTTGTCCACATCATGGCGTAAACACTGCTTTCTTATGCCTCGCTGTTACATCATTACGTTAGCTCCGCCCATACAATGTCATTGCCACGCCCATTTTTTTCGGCGCCCCCCTCCCCCAGTCTTCGCCGCTGCGCGCTCCTCACTCCTTCCCACTTTTCACCGCGGCGCGCGCCCCCCCCACGCCCCCCTCCCCGTCCCAGGTTGGACCCACAAAAATATGGTCACTCTAACCAGGGCGAGGGTGTAAAAATTGCGCCCCCCCCCCCAGAGCAAGGTATGGGTGCCCGCAGTATAGGTTAGCCAGGTCTAGTTGCACTTAGTATAGGTCCCCCCAAATATGATGAGACTTTATGCCCAACACCAAGAGCGTGGTGATGAAGCCTATCAATATGGTTGGGCCTTCATAAACTGTGGCTAGGCTCTGAGCTAATCAAGAAAAAAAAAAAAAAAAAAAAAAAGTATAGGTCCCCCCAGTATAGGTAGCCAAGAATAGGTACTCCAGTATAGGTAGCCAGCTATAGGTCCCCCCAGTATAGGTAGCCAGGCATAGGTGAGCCAGTATAGTTGCCCCCGGTATAGGTTAGCCGGGTAGGTGCCTCCAGTATAGGTGCCTCCAGTATAGGTTAGATAGGCAGGCACCCCCGGTATAAGTTAGATAGGTAGGTGCCCCAGTACAGGTTAGCTAGGTGGGTGCCTCTAATATAGGTAGCCAGAATAGTTGCCCCCAGCATAGGTTAGATAGGTAGGTGCCCCCCAGTATAGGTTAGATAGGTAGCTGCCCCCCAGTATAGGTTAGATTAGGTAGGTGCGCCCCCAGTATATGGGAAGCCCAAACCAGAATTAGTATAGTAATAGTGATTCCACTAACTGTACTATACATGGCCTTGTAGCCAGCAACTGTGTCACTAGGCCAGAGACTGCTGATATAGTTACGTTGCTGGTGATTCATCAGAGAACCGCTTGCTAATTAGGAACCAAACCAAACACATTAAAGAGATGATTCACTGCAACACTCAGAGTAACAAACAATGGCATTGGATTGGTTTGTGTGGTACTCTGGTTCACAAGAAGTATACGGGTATTATACTGCAGCACGTGACTCCCACCCCTAGAAAGTACTCACTGTTGCAATGCATTAGCGTTGCATAATAAATTTGCGCTTTATAAACACAATAAATAAATAAATCCTGATCCCTGTCAGGCTGCATTCCTCGTATGTGTGTACGACAATTAACCTTTCAACCCAATGTATGGTCTTTTTTGAACTATACATTAGATTAAAGTTTACTCTTTGAATCTTTTAACAATAGTCGATTGCTGTTTCATTTTATCTCACGAATCATCATCAACATTAAATACACACAAGGAAAGTTTTACGTTTGTGTCTAATTATACTAATTACACATAAATTAAGCTATATGATGCCACATAATAACATGTAAAATCATCCATACCTGATGACACATGGTAATTAACAAATGATTCATGACAGCTTTTAAACTGACTCACGTGGCTCACTGTAGGACTAACACCGCCTAACGCCGATAGGCGGTCGCAAGGTGGCAGCCCCAGGACAGCCTAATGACAATCGGCGTCAAGTCCTGGAGGCAGAGATTAGCAGGGAACAATTGCGCCCATACGTGGTCGTTCCCTGCCAAGTCATATGCTTTTCTGGTAACCTAGGGCTCCACATCCAATACAGCGTCCCTGGTGGTCTAGAGTGGGCCAAACATAATGCAAAGTGGGGAAACCACTTGCGGGATAAATTTGATGGCTCCGAGGCTAGATGTGGCCCGCGGGACGGAGTTTGACATGTATAAAGGATCCACATTTGGCACCAACAGTTGGAATCCATGGCGCAAACTATCTGGGTTTGGAGGCCCTGGCTGGTGATGGATTGGGGTGTGACAGAAAAGGTTTCATGTCAAATCATGACAACGTGGACCATGGCAACGGAATGCTAGCCTCATCTGTCATTATGAACTGACACAGTTCTCAGGGCAATGGGAAGCCCTGCCCAGAATTAGTATAGTAATAGCGATTCCATTACCTGTACTATGCATTGCCTTGTAGCCAGCAACTGTGTCACTAGGCCACACTGCTGATACGTTGCTGGTGATTCATTGCTAATTAGCAACCAAATACATTTTAATAAATAAAGTTTTCAACCAAATAAATAAAGAGAGGATTCACTGCAATACTAAAAATAACAAACAACAAAATGTTTGTGTGCCTCAGTGCACATTTACACTATATACAGGCATTACACTGTGACATGTGACTCTACCCCCACCCAGGGATGCATTAAGATGTAATGGGGCCCAGGGCAGTTTCTAAGCTAAATTGCACCCAGGGGGAGGGTGTAAAAATTGTGCCCCCACCCCTGTGGACTCGCGAACCCTTAGGCCCTGTTCATACTGTCAGCGTTTTACAGAACGCATAGAAATTCAAAGAAACGCAAGTTGAAAAACGCATGCGTTTTTCTTGCGTTCAAATGCGTTTTCTATTGTGTTTTGCACACACACGTCACACAGGAAACAGAAAAGAATTATGGGAAACGCCAAGGGAAATGTACGCTAAAAACGCAATAGTACGCATTTTTGATACGTATCTATAGACTTTTATTGTGTCCGTTTCTGTGCGTGACGTACAGAACTGCGTGCAGCAATGCGGATGAGAAACGTATGCGTCTCATACGCATACATGTGAACGGGGCTATTAGAAAACATTAGTAGCCGTTTCTATGCGCAAAGTCTTCCCGTATGCGTTCTGTAAAAACGGCTAGGAACGCACATAGTCTGAATGGGGCCTTACTCTTTAGGGACATTCACACAGCCACAGGTCACAAGTAGATCTGCCTACTTACTAGTGACCAGCCGCTCATCCAGAAGGAAGCAGGGACCAGGAGAGCACACAGGCTAATAGAGCCTGGAAAGCCGACTCCTCCATGGGCGCCGCGCACTGACAGCCTGCAGTACCGCTACAGGACACCAGGTGTCATCACGCGGTGGTCACGTGATGATGACTTGACGTCTGACGCAGGCAGCCTAGGAAGAGTCAAAGAAGGTGATCTCGCTGATAATGTTCTTTCTTCTTCCATTTGTCTGCACCATGCGTCACCAGCACCCTAGCATTTTTGGCCTTCTGCCTGTGTACCAGTTCTTCTATTTGCCAGTCTGCGCCCAGGGAGGTCGCCCTGCCTCCACTGCCCAAGAAACTGCCCTGATGGAGAACTAGGCAAGGTAGTGGATTTAACGCATCCTTGTGGTCCTTGTTTTGAAGCTGAAGTGAAGAGAGGTCAGAGAAGGTGGCAGGTTGGCCCCTTGAACCCACTAGGCCCGAGGCACCTGCCTAGGATGACTGGTGGATGACCCTGCCCTGCCCCCACCCCAGGGAGTACCTACTGTTGCAATGCTTACCCAATTAATTGGCTAGTCGTGGTCGGGATCGCTCTGTGCATGCACAGTACTAGTTGTCCATGGGAGCGCAAGCAACAACACTTGCACAGTAGGAAGCTATTCAAAGTATATTCGCTTAGTTTACCCTTTCACTACATAGATTTGGTAAGATTGTACAATCAAGATTGATTGAGCATCATTGACAGACACTTTCAGTCCTGACAGGCATGACCACATGACCATAACCAGCCAATAAGAAACTTACTGATCAGTCACTTGACTTTGATCATGTTGGGATAAGTTAGAACCCACAAACTAGTTTTAATTGCCGTCCCTCATTTTTTTTGCCCCTAGGACAACCCGCAAGTGTGCCGCAAATGTTGCAAATTGGACGCAATGGAAGCCCAGTTCCCACTAGGCTTCCTGCTGCACAAAAATCACTCACCTGTCCCGTGGAAAAATGGTGCCGGCGTCCCTGCTTGTTCTGAGACGAAGACGTATAGGGCTTCCTGTTGGTTTGCAAAAGAACCAATGGGAATCCTCCTGCAATAGAGAGAATTCTCATTGGTTCACATGGACCAATGAGAATCCTCCCTGTTGCTAGGTAGAATTTACATTTTTTCTTTTTTACAAACCAACAGGAAGCCCCATGCGTCCTGGTCTCCAGGCGAATGGCGAACAAGCAGGCACGAGGGGGGGGGGGGGGGGGGAAGAGGCGGGAGTACTGGAGGACAGGTGAGAGGATTGGAGGTAAAGTAAACGCAGTTGCCAATGTGAACGATGCCTGCGCATCCTGAGCGGATGCGATTGCTGCATAGTTTACACATACATCCTAGTGGGAACCCGGCCTATAAGTATTAGAAGCAGAGGATCAGCAGGACAACCAGGCAACTGGCATTGTTTAACCTCCCTAGCGGTATTGACGGTTATACACGTCAATACAAGACATGCTGTGAACACTACTGACGTGCACACACATCAATACTCTCCTGCACTGTATACTAGACCCTTGCTTGACACATTATGGCAAGTTACAGGAAAAAAAAAAGGTTATGAAAATTAATTGGCGTTAATTGAACGGCAGGGAGGTTAAAAAGAAATAAATATGGCAGCATCTATATCCCCCTCATTACAGTTGTCAGGACACAAGATTCTAATGCTAGGTACACACCAAACAATTTTCTGGCAGATTTTCCTGCCAGATCGATTATTTCCAACATGTCCGATATGAATTTCGATTTTCCGATCATTTTTTAATCATCTTTTCAACTTTTTTTAATCGATTTTTATAAAACTGAACGAAGATCAATTGGGAAAACGATCGAGAAAACGATTAAAAAAGATCGGAAAATCCACCGAAATTCAGAGCAGACATGTTGGAAATAATCAGTCTGGCAGGTAAATCTGCCATAAAATTGTATGGTATGTACCTGGCATTATGCTTGCTGTGGTGCAGTCAGGAGGACTAATTTCCTTCCCCCCCTCTTATTTAGTATGGAAAGACATTAGTCCACTTACCAGAGGCCATAGCAATGAATGCTTCTATCTCAGTTTATATCAGCACTCCCTCTAGCGGCTGCTAGTTGTCACTACAGCAAGATTAATGCAGAATAAACAAATGACGCTGGCATTGTGTTGCGGTGAAGTCTGCTGTTAAAAGTACTGATTGCAGGATTCCACATCTTTGTGCTTCAAAGTCTTACATAGTTTTTAAGCCTCTAGATCAAGTTTTTGTGTCTTGCCTTCCCTTCTATGTGCTGCAGCCCTCTCCTATTTCATGTGTCGCCCCTTCTATATCTATGTCAGTGGTTCTTAACCTTTTCAGGACATGTACCCCTTTGTGGGTCATTCCCAAGCAAATGTACCCTCTCTACCACAGAAAGCATGCGGTGAAAAAAAATGAGCGTGGCCAAATACTAGCAAAATACAGGTATTAAAATGCTTCCAAAAGTCTCTTGAAATGGCAAAAACCCCTTTCGGAGGTCTCTCTCTCTCTCCCTCTCCCCCCCCCCCCCCCTCTCTCTCCCCCCCCCTCTCTCTCTCCCCCTCTCTCTCTCTCTCTCCCACTCTCTCTTTCTCCCTCTCTCTCCCTCTCTCTCTCCCTCTCCCTCTCTCTCTCCCCCTCTCTCTCTCTCCCTCTCTCTCTCGGATTTTCGCCA
This sequence comes from Hyperolius riggenbachi, assembly GCF_040937935.1. NCBI lineage: Eukaryota > Metazoa > Chordata > Amphibia > Anura > Hyperoliidae > Hyperolius > Hyperolius riggenbachi. The sequence continues at coordinate 65,170,918 of NC_090648.1, forward strand.
TCGAAGGTGATTTTGGCTTCTGCTCGGATATCTTAACTAGCTGGCCGGATTTCGGATTTCAGATGGGAAATCCGAGTTTGCTCGGATAGTGCTATTCGGATTTCAAAAAATATCCGAATTGCTATTCAGAGTTCGGATAGTGGAAAAAGTTCGGATTATCTGAGTAGTTCGGATACCCGAATATTGGAGTGAGCACCACTGATAATAGGCACATTTAGCAGAGATGAATGAAACCGAGAGCAGGGTAGGTGTTTTCTCTAATGTTTCCACTGATTTATATGGTAAAATACATGAGGGTGCTTCGTCTCTGGTTCCCTTTAAATGCAGGCATTCACAAACATCAGTGAGTTCTGCTAGTTTCTTTACCTTCTCTTTAACAGCTGTCAGACTGACCCCAGCAGCTGCTAATTACACTTTCTTATCTAAACCTAAATTTATGGCCGTTTTCCCTTTTTTCCTTCCTAGCCAGCAGTGATCTCTTCTCTGCTTCAGTTAACTCTTTCCTGACTTATTTTCTGTCCTTCAGTTCCTGCCATCTATGAGAACTGCAGGAATAAAAATGCTGTTTGCTTCCCTTTCATTGCTAAACTGTCACTTTAAATGACACCTGAGTTATTACTACCTCTATGCTAGTGTGCAGGGCCGGGCCGAGGCATAGGCTGGAGAGGCTCCAACTCAGGGCACAGTGTAGGAGGGGGCGCACAATTCATTCAGCTGTCATTCCTAATTGTGTATGAAGCAGAAAGAAATAAGAAAAGGGGATACATAGCAGTGACTGTAAGCCATATAACTAGATATTAAGGTGTTGGGGAGGTTGTGGGCCCTGTGGCCCTCTTAGTCTAATAGCAATCAGCGTGTGATGGCTGGGGTGGGAGGGATGGAGGGGCGCACTTTGGTGTCTCAGCCTTGGGTGCTGGAGGACCTTATACTTTCCTGTAGCAGTAGAGCATTGTACCATCTTAGCCATCAGCGAAAGCAGAGAGTTTTGAATCAGGATGAGACCATTTATTGGCTTAAAGAGACACTGAAGCGGAAAAAAATATATGATATAATGAATTGGTTGTGTACTATGAATAATTACAAGAAGATTAGCAGCAAAGAAAATATTCTCATATTTTTATTTTCAGGTATATAGTGTTTTTTCTAACATTGCATCATTCTCTAATATGTGCAGATTACACAACACTCAGCATTCAAAATGATTCTTTCAGAGCAGTCTGTGAACTAATGACCTCTCCTCTAGCAGAGAAAAAGTAAATAGTTCAATAACAGTTGAGATAATAAAAGTCAGAAAACAACCCTCTCTGCGACTTTGAAAGTCATAGAGATTAATGGCTTTTTTGCATAGAGATAACAACTGGAGTTTCTTAACTCTTCCTGTACTGGAAACAATTAGACTGATGTATCTGATCTTAATGTTTTATTTCTTAGCTGTACTACACATACAAATCATAATATCATCATTTTTTTTTCGCTTCAGTGTCTCTTTAAAGAAAAAGCCTTCTTCAGACTTTGTTCCTGTATACTGTCAATATGTTAGAGCAAACATTCAAAAGAGGTACATAGATTTTATAGCAGATGCTTTAAAGTGGAGCTGAACTTTTACACAGGACAGAAGGAAAACAGAGAGAAATGCACCCTGTATGTATTTAGAGAGCATGTCTAATTCCCCCTCATCTGTATCTAATATGTTTTTGGGATGTAGGAGAATATGAAGTGTCTGAATGAAATTTGCCCTGGCCAATGTTCAAACCTAGGATTTAGCACTATACTACAATAGTGCTATCCACTATCCCTATATTCCACTCATATCTATCTGCTCATGCATGTCATCAATTCTGACCCTCTACCACCCTTCCTCCCTCCATTCTACTTCTCTTATCTTGTATCACTTACACTACAAACACACTGTGCTTATACCTCCAGAATGGGTTATTAACCACTTGAGGACCTAGGGCTTTCTACCCCTTAAGGACCGGCCACTTTTTTTCCATTCAGACCACTGCAGCTTTCACGGTTTATTGCTCGCTCATACAACCTACCACCTAAATGAATTTTGGCTCCTTTTCTTGTCACTAATAAAGCTTTCTTTTAGTGCTATTTGATTGCTCCTGCGATTTTTACTTTTTATTATATTCAGCAAAAAAGACATGAATTTTGGCAAAAAAATGATTTTTTTAACTTTCTGTGCTGACAGTTTTCAAATAAAGTAAAATTTCTGTATACATGCAGCGCGAAAAATGTGGACAAACATGTTTTTGATACAAAAAAACCCATTCAGTGTATATTTATTGGTTTGGGTAAAAGTTATAGCGTTTACAAACTATGGTGCAAAAAGTGAATTTTCCCATTTTCAAGCATCTCTGACTTTTCTGACCCTCTGTCATGTTTCATGAGGGGCTAGAATTCCAGGATAGTATAAATACCCCCCAAATGACCCCATTTTGGAAAGAAGACATCCCAAAGTATTCACTGAGAGGCATAGTGAGTTCATAGAAGATATTATTTTTTGTCACAAGTAAGCGGAAAATGACACTTTGTGAAAAAAAAAAAAAAAAAAGTTTCCATTTCTTCTAACTTGCGACAAAAAAAAATGAAATCTGCCACGGACTCACCATGCTCCTCTCTGAATACCTTGAAGTGTCTACTTTCCAAAATGGGGTCATTTGTGGGGTGTGTTTACTGTCCTGACATTTTGGGGGGTGCTAAATTGTAAGCACCCCTGTAAAGCCTGAAGGTGTTCATTGGACTTTGGACCCCTTAGCGCAGTTAGGGTGCAAAAAAGTGCCACACATGTGGTATTGCCGTACTCAGGAGAAGTAGTATAATGTGTTTTGGGGTGTATTTTTACACATACCCATGCTGGGTGGGAGAAATATCTCTGTAAATGACAATTTGTTAATTTTTTTTACACACAATTGTCCATTTACAGAGATCTTTCTCCCACCCAGCATGGGTATGTGTAAAAATACACCACAAAACACATTATACTACTTCTCCTGAGTACGGCGATACCACATGTGTGGCACTTTTTTGCACCCTAACTGCGCTAAAGGGCCCAAAGTCCAATGAGTACCTTTAGAATTTCACAGGTCATTTTGAGAAATTTCGTTTCAAGACTACTCCTCACGGTTTAGGGCCCCTAAAATGCCAGGGCAGTATAGGAACCCCACAAATGACCCCATTTTAGAAAGAAGACACCCCAAGGTATTCCGTTAGGAGTATAGTGAGTTCATAGAAGATTTTATTTTTTTGTCAAAAGTTAGCGGAAATTGATTTTAATTGTGTTTTTTCACAAAGTGTCATTTTCCACTAACTTTTGACAAAAAATAAAATCTTCTATGAACTCACCATACTCCTAACGGAATACCTTGGGGTGTCTTCTTTCTAAAATGGGGTCATTTGTGGGGTTCCTATACTGCCCTGGCATTTTAGGGGCCCTAAACCGTGAGGAGTAGTCTTGGAACGAAATTTCTCAAAATGACCTGTGAAATTCTAAAGGTACTCATTGGACTTTGGGCCCTTTAGCGCAGTTAGGGTGCAAAAAAGTGCCACACATGTGGTATCGCCGTACTCAGGAGAAGTAGTACAATGTGTTTTGGGGTGTATTTTTACACATACCCATGCTGGGTGGGAGAAATACCTCTGTAAATGGACAATTGTGTGTAAAAAAATCAAAAGATTGTCATTTACAGAGGTATTTCTCCCACCCAGCATGGGTATGTGTAAAAATACACCCCAAAACACATTATACTACTTCTCCCGAGTACGGCGATACCACATGTGTGGCACTTTTTTGCACCCTAACTGCACTAAGGGGCCCAAAGTGCAATGAGTACCTTTAGGATTTCACAGGTCATTTTTGTTTCAAGACTACTCCTCACGGTTTAGGGCCCCTAAAATGCCAGGGCAGTATAGGAACCCCACTAATGACCCCATTTTAGAAAGAAGACACCCCAAGGTATTCCGTTAGGAGTATGGTGAGTTCATAGAAGTTTTTATTTTTTTGTCACAAGTTAGCGGAAATTGATTTTAATAGTTTTTTTTCACAAAGTGTCATTTTCCGCTAACTTGTGACAAAAAATAAAATCTTCTATGAACTCACCATACTCCGTACGGAATACCTTTGGGTGTCTTCTTTCTAGAATGGGGTCATTTGTGGGGTTCCTATACTGCCCTGGCATTTTAGGGGCCCTAAACCGTGAGGAGTAGTCTTGAAACCAAATGTCGCAAAATGACCTGTGAAATCCTAAAGGTACTCATTGGACTTTGGGCCCCTTAGCGTACTTAGGGTGTAAAAAAGTGTCACACATGTGGTACCGCCGTACTCAGGAGAAGTAGTATAATGCGTTTTGGGGTGTATTTTTACACATACCCATGCTAAGTGGGAGAAATATCTCTGTAAATGACAATTGTTTGATTTTTTTACACACAATTGTCCATTTACATAGAAATTTCTCCCATCCAGCATGGGTATGTGTAAAAATACACCCCAAAACACATTATACTACTTTTCCTGAGTACAGCGGTACCACATGTGTGACAATTTTTTGCAGCCTAGGTGCGCTAAGGGGCCCAACGTCCTATTCACAGGTCATTTTGAAGCATTTGTTTTCTAGACTACTCCTCGCGGTTTAGGGCCCCTAAAATGCCAGGGCAGTATAGGAACCCCACAAGTGACCCCATTTTAGAAAGAAGACACCCCAAGGTATTCCGTTAGGTGTATGGCGAGTTCATAGAAGATTTTATTTTTTGTCACAAGTTAGTGAAAAATGACACTTTGTGAAAAAAAACCAATAAAAATTAATTTCCGCTAACTTTTGACAAAAATAAAATCTTCTATGAACTCGTCATACACCTAACAGAATACCTTGGGGTGTCTTTTTTTCTAAAATAGGGTCACTTGTGGGGTTCCTATACCGCCCTGGCATTTTACAGGCCCAAAACCGTGAGTAGTCTGGAAACCAAATGTCTCAAAATGACTGTTCAGGGGTATAAGCATCTGCAAATTTTGATGACAGGTGGTCTATGAGGGGGCGAATTTTGTGGAACCGGTCATAAGCAGGGTGGCCTTTTAGATGACAGGTTGTATTGGGCCTGATCTGATGGATAGGAGTGCTAGGGGGGTGACAGGAGGTGATTGATGGGTGTCTCAGGGGGTGGTTAGAGGGGAAAATAGATGCAATCAATGCACTGGGGAGGTGATCGGAAGGGGGTCTGAGGGGGATCTGAGGGATTGGCCGAGTGATCAGGAGCCCACACGGGGCAAATTGGGGCCTGATCTGATGGGTAGGTGTGCTAGGGGGTGACAGGAGGTGATTGATGGGTGTCTCAAGGTGTGATTAGAGGGGGGAATAGATGCAAGCAATGCACTGGCGAGGTGATCAGGGCTGGGGTCTGAGGGCATTCTGAGGGTGTGGGCGGGTGATTGAGTGCCCTAGGGGCAGATAGGGGTCTAATCTGATAGGTAGCAGTGACAGGGGGTGATTGATGGGTAATTAGTGGGTGTTTAGGGTAGAGAATAGATGGAAACACTGCGCTTGGGTGGTGATCTGATGTCGGATCTGCGGGCGATCTATTGGTGTGGGTGGGTGATCAGTTTGCCCGCAAGGGGCAGGTTAGGGGCTGATTGATGGGTGGCAGTGACAGCGGGTGATTGATGGGTGGAAGTGACAGGGGGTGATTGATGGGTGGCAGTGACAGGGGGTGATTGATGGGTGATTGATAGGTGATTGACAGGTAATCAGTGGGTTATTACAGGGGAGAACAGATGTAAATATTGCACTGGCGAATTGATAAGGGGGGGTCTGAGGGCAATCTGAGCGTGTAGGCGGGCGATTGGGTGCCCGCAAGGGGCAGATTAGGGTCTGATCTGATGGGTAACAGTGACAGGTGGTGATAGGGGGTGATTGATGGGTAATTAGTGGGTGTTTAGAGGAGAGAATAGATGTAAACGCTGCGCTTGGGTGATGATCTGATGTCGGATCTGCGGGCGATCTATTGGTGTGGGTGGGTGATCAGATTGCCCGCAAGGGGCAGGTTAGGGGCTGATTGTTGGGTGGCAGTGACGGGGTGATTGATGGGTGATAGGTGATTGGCAGGTGATTGACAGGTGGTCAGTGGGTTATTACAGGGAAGGACAGATGTAATTAATGCACTGGCGAATTGATAAGGGGGGGGTCTGAGGGCAATCTGAGCGTGTGGGCGGGTGATTGGGTGCCCGCAAGGGGCAGATTAGGGTCTGATCTGATAGGTAACAGTGACAGGTGGTGATAGGGGGTGATTGATGGGTGATTGATGGGTAATTAGTGGGTGTTTAGAGAAGATAACAGATGTAAACAATACATTTGGGAGGTAATCTGACGGCGGGTTTGCGGGCGATCTAATGGTGTGGGTGGGTGATCAGATTGCCCGCAAGGGGCAGGTTAGGGGCTGATTGATGGGTGGCAGTGACAGGGGGTGATTGATGGGTGATAGGTGATTGGCAGGTGATTGACAGGTGATCAGTGGGTTATTACAGGGAAGAACAGATGTAATTAATGCACTGGTGAATTGATAAGGGGGGGTCAGAGGGCAATCTGAGCGTGTGGGCGGGTGATTGGGTGCCCGCAAGGGGCAGATTAGGGTCTGATCTGATAGGTAAAAGTGACAGGTGGTGATAGGGGGTGATTGATGGGTGATTGATGGGTAATTAGTGTGTGTTTAGAGGAGAGAATAGATGTAAACAATGGATTTGGGAGGTGATCTGATGTCGGATCTGCGGGCGATCTATTGGTGTGGGGGGGTGATCAGATTGCCCGCAAGGGGCAGGTTAGGGGCTGGCTGATGGGTGGCAGTGACAGGGGGTGATTGACGGGTGATTGATGGGTGATTGACAGGTGATTGACAGGTGATTGACAGGTGATTGACAGGTGATCAGGGGGATAGATGCATACAGTAAACAGGGGGGGTGGTCTGGGGGGGGGGGTCTGGGGAGAATCTGAGGGGTGGGGGGTGATCAGGAGGGGGCAGGGAGCAGGGTGGGGGATAAAAAAAAAAATAGCGTTGACAGATAGTGACAGGGAGTGATTGATGGGTGATTAGGGGGGTGATTGGGTGCAAACAGGGGTCTGGGGGGTGGGCAGGGGGGGGTCTGATGGGTGCTGTGGGCGATCTGGGGCAGGGGGGGGGGAAAATCAGTGTGCTTGGTGCAGACTAGGGTGGCTGCAGCCTGCCCTGGTGGTCCCTCGGACACTGGGACCACCAGGGCAGGAGGCAGCCTGTATAATACACTTTGTAAACATTACAAAGTGTATTATACACTTTGTATGCGGCGATCGCGGGGTTAACATCCCGCCGGCGCTTCCGTATGGCCGGCGGGATGTTGCGGCGGGTGAGCGGCGCCAGGCGGAGGCGGAGGATCGCGTCACTGATGACGCGATCGCTCCGCCCATGCCCCTACAAGGACCGCCGCCAATTGTCAATACGGCGGTCCTTGCGGGGTGCACTTCCCGGCCGCCAATTGTACATACGGCGGTCGGGAAGTGGTTAATCAAACTATTGTACCATCTCACTATGTCAGCCCTTCAATGCCATGATATATCCACTTCAGTCCTATCCTAACAGGCGGTAATATATTTGCATATCCCATAATGTTATATATAACCTCCAAGAGGTCCCTTTGGGCGTGAAGCTACAAGCTTCTTTTCATAGGTTGATATGCTCAGCGTACTCCTGGGTGGCTCTGGTTATCCATCCTCTAATGTATACATTATTGACCTGTTTGTATCTCATCCTAAGTGGAATGTCTTATACAGGGCCGGATTTGTACTTTTTACCGCCCAAGGCCAACTATACGTATGGTTGTTATCTCTATGTGCCCGAGAATTCTACTTACTTTCCATCATTGGAAGTCACAGACAATAACCATTTCAGTAATAATATAGATTATAAGTTATGTTTTCCTTAAGAACTTTTATGCTTGCCATCTCGTTAATGATGGACCCATTGAGTCACCGTGAGAGTTAGGCTAAAGTATACCTGCAGGATAGAGCTTACAGGTCTTGTAGGGATGACACAAGTACAGGACAGAGAGTTCAAAGGTTAAAGCTGTCCTTGTAGATAGGGATGGCTGCATAGAACAGCTTTACTGCCCCTCACTAAGTCCGCCCCCAAATTTCTGGTGCCCTAGGCCATGGCCTATATGGCCTTGCCAAAAATCCGGCCCTGGTCTTATACTTATTTGTCTTTTGGCTAACTATTGAAAATAAAAGAATCTTTAAAATGTTTTTAGCATGGAGTTCCCTCCTTGCATCCAAACCATCCGTCTGTCTGATAAACACATACCTACATACCCCTACAAAAGGCTGTTACTGCGGTAAATACCTCAACATGTCAGCAAAATGTCAATTCATAAAGATTAGAGCATGCGGTAAAGCCCAGTAACATGTTCAGTAATTACCTCTATTTCTGATGTGTCAAAAGTGTGCGGTAGCCCATGACTCACAGAAGCAGAGAGCGATAACCCATGACTGACAGGAGCAGAGAGCCAATAGGAACAGGCTCTGTCTCCTGCAAGTCCCTGTGATACGCTCGGATACCTTCTAGGGATGGTTAAGCTTCTCTAGCCCACAAGCAACGGAGAGGAGACAGCCGGCACAAAAGAGGTTTCCCCTGCAGCACTTCAGACGTTTAACCGTTTACAATACTGTTTGAAGATGAGGAGGAGCTAGTGGGGAAATCATCTAAGCATGGCCTATCTTATGTTTCTTTTTCTACACTCTGGTCATTAAATAAAATATTAATAGAACATTAGAAGAACAGCATGTGACAAAACAGAGACTCCACGCTGCTATTCTACTGTTACCAAGCAGGTTTTTGTGAATTGAAGCCATGATTTTCGGTAAATTACCAAACTTCTACCGCACCTGGGAAAATCTTCATGAATTGCCAAAAAAAGTCTAAAATACCGAATGCGGATTTTTACCGTCCTACATTAAAGCCGCCGCATGCATGTGCCTGTATTCACTCCCACGTGTGTTAAAGTGAATGATTAGTGCTAGGAAATAGCAACAATCTTTTAATAAAGTTCGGCGAAAGAAAAAAGTTAAACAAGTAAAAAAAAATGATAGTGACATTGTCTCTCAATAAAATAAAAAATATCCCCAATTAAGTTTTAACCCCAGCCTACCCTTGCTAACCACTTTTAATGACTGCCGCCTGCAGCAATCGGATGCAATCTCTAGGGCGAAAGTTTGGGGCCCAAATGCTCTGCAGATGTATTGTTCTGCCGTTGCCTAGCGATGCATCTGTACAGCACTAGGACCCCCCGAGCTGTCCCTCTTAATGAACGCATTGGATCGCAACAGAACTGCAGTCTGGGGATAATGCTGCCAGGCTAGTAATAAAATATGGCATGTGTGGTATCATTTTAACCAGGAAGGGCCAAATAATGTATGTGTTTTATAACTATGGGATTTGTCAGGGAAAAATTAGGAAGGGTGAAAATGAAAAAATGTGTATTTTCTGCATTTACCCCTAATTATTATTATTTTTCAGGATTATAAAATAAAATAGGTTTTGGAAAACAAATATAACCAAAAGGAAACCTAGATTGTCCTGAAAAAATATACTTATAGATATGCACAGTATCTCCCTCTGTGCATGTGTATATCTATAAAAAAACAGCAGACTTTTAGCCGCATTGTTAGTGGGTGTGGTTATAGATAATGGCAGTTGGTGCTGTCTTGTTTTTTTTCATGTTTGCCAGCAGTAAAGATGATGATGCGCAGGCTCATTGTGGATCAAACAATAGGAACAAATTACATGGCGAACCTAAATCCTTTCTTGAGCTTTCTTCTATTTTGTAACTTCTCACTTTGCAATGTATTGATTTATTTTTTCCCCTTATTACTATTTTTGGTACAGTTCCTCTTTAAGGTATAAGTTGGAAATCTATAATGATGATGAAGCCAGTTAGGTAGCAGTGAGTTTATTCTGGTAAGTGGTAGAGACATTAAAACCCTGGACTGGAATCCCTCATTGCTTTCCCTTCTTCTTCTTGGGACGGGATTTCCTCTTGGTTTTGGACTCCACTATCTGTTGAGACTGTCTCTTCAGAGCAGCTCGAGTCACCACGTCCCCTTCATCCTCACCGCTGTCTTCTTCATCTGCAGAAAGGGGGGACAGGAAGTGTCAGGACACAGAAGCCGGTGTATTAACCTCCCTAGCGTTCTGATTATATGCGGCGCACGGCCGCGGGATCACCTTATGGAGTGAGAATAAGTAGTGTTAGTTTTGGAATTCGGGACCATGTGGTTCGGAACCCTAACAGCCGCATTCAGCAGGATGAGATGCATTTTTTAGCTCTGATACTTCCTGATTCCCAGCTTGAAAGTGGAAGTGTCAGAGCTAAATGGAACGCACCCCAATGTCCAATGCTGAAATGATGCTGAATGCATGTGTTTAGGTTCCAAACCATGTGGTCCCTTACTCGAACACCAACGCTAAGAATAAGGCCTCAAGCTTAAAGTGTAACTGTCGGGCATAAAATAAAAAATCAATTCTTTATTTTTATCTGGTAAACAAGTAATACGGATGCTAACCAGGCAATCCCAAAGCTAAAATCACTATTACTTTTCTTGTTGATAAATGATCATTCCCCAGTTTACCTGACTCTTATTTGGTACATCTGCCGCACAAAGGAAGTTGCAGGGCATGCTGGGTTGTCTTTTTTGCTTCTTTACTTTCCTCTCAGACTTAACTAATGCAACCTGATTGGCTGAAGCCTCTTTCCCTCCTGTTTTCCCCTCCCACACCTCTGTTCCTCTCTGATTGGCCGATATTTCTCATGCTGAGACAAAGCTGGATGGGAGTGTCTGAAGACTGGGAGGAGGTCAGGCAATGCATATACAATCAGGTAGAGGAGAGTAAGGGAGGAAATGACTCAGGATTGGCTTCAAGATAGACACAGTTAAAATGGAGAATCCTAAGAAGGAATTTCTCTTTTTTTACTATAGAAAAATCACTAAAATCAAACCGTGGACAGTGCAATACATATACTGTATATCTACTTATATATGTGTTGTTTTTTTCTGAGATAGTATGGCTGACAGCTCCTCTTTAAAGGACCACTATGGCAAAGATTGTAAAATTTAAAATGCATGTGTGTGAATATGTACATTTGTTCCAGAGTAAAATGCACTGCAAATTACTTTTGTTCAAGTCGCTGTCTTTTAGGTTGTAGAAATCTGACAGATCTGTCAGGTTTAGACTAGTCCATCTCCTCACATGGGATAGTCAGGGCTTTCTTCAGTTCTAAAGAACGAACTAAATGGCAATTGCTCAGTCCAACTGCCAAAATAACATGCAAAAGAGTAGGAAGGTTGGCTGGCACGTTTGTATAGTTCTTTTCTAGGGAGTGCTTTTTGTAAAGAATAAAGAAAACACTGATAATCCCCCCCCCCAAGGAAATGGACTAGTCCAAAACCTGTCAGATCTTTACTGCGTATTACAAGTGGCAGCAACGTAGAAAAAAAAGTAATTTATAGTGCATTTTAATCTGGGAGAAACGTACATGTAATACATCATAGATAATACATTATCTATATATTTTACATTTTACAGTTTTTTTAAGATAGTGGTCCATTAAACTGCTTCTTCCTCCCACATACATGTAATTAAGGCACTGGGACATTTGGGTGCAGGGTGAAGCCGAAAAACGCTTCCCCCTGCTCCTGCAAGAGTCCAGGCGGCATTAACCTCTTGAGGACCACAGGCTTATTATTATTATTATTATTTATTGTATTTATAAAGCGCCAACATATTACGCAGCGCTGCACAATAGATAAAAGGGTTAACATACAAGGTAGGACATACAGGAAACTCACAACAAAACAAGATCATGCAAATGATTTGATAATACAGTGTCATAGGTCAAAATAGAGACTGTTCTAGTCCACAAGAGGGGTGATTGTCAGTAGGATTGCATAATCAAGCTGGAAACACTAAGGGAGATGGCCCTGCCAGAGGCTTACAATCTAAAGGGTGGGGGTGGAGACAATAGGTGTATCTGTTGAGAGGGTGTCTAACAGAACATATTATGGTGCTGGTGTAGGGGGGTATGCGACCAGGCCATTTTTTACAATTCAGCACACTGCAGCTTTAACAGTGTGCTGCACGGCCATACAACTTAATACACAAATGAATCTTGCCTCCTTATCTTGCCACCAACAGAGCTTTCTGTTGGTGGCATCTGCTTGCTGCTGCAACGTTCCCAGCCTATGAGAGGGGTCAGCTTGTGAACCTCTCCTGGGGACAGCTCAGTGACAGAGCAGTCCCCCGTACAGCGCTGCACTAGATCACAGCGCTGTACAAGACATTTTTGCTAGTTTCTTTTTTTTCTTTTACAGCCTGCCAGCCGCTATTGTGGCTGGCAGGTTGTTTACGGAGCTCCGCAACTCAGAGTGCGCAATCCCAGCTAATCGCCGCCCCCAGGACTCGATGCCAATCGGCGTTAGGCGGACCTTCCCGAAGCCTATCGGCGTTAGGCGGTTGGGAAGGGGTTAATTACTATTCCCCCTTCAGGTCGTTGTGGACTCTACGGAAAGACATAATTCGGCTTCCAGCTATTGCTGGTAGACGAATTATGCTGTTTTTATCCTAATTTGGGTTCTGACTTTTGACTAAATGCGCCTCTATAGCCGTAATTCCCATTACAGCCTGTGGCAGCGCCAGCTGCAGCCAAAGCTCCAGCGCCATTCTTGCCTGACTCGCCTCCTCCCTCATCAAAGTGCTCCCACCGGCCAATCATCACCGTCTCTAGTCATGTGATATTAGGGACGAGATTAGTGGGCACTGATCTAATGACAGCTGACTAGTGGAGGCAGGTAAGTGAGGGAGGCCTGAGGCTCAATCTATAAACAGTTGTACGCCGGTTCACTGTTACATTCCTCTGGGCTGAACAACTATGGAAAAAATAAATCATCCTAAAAATCTGGCTTGCATTAATTTCAAATAAGAGCACATTCACACCATGCATATCGCAGCGTACATCGCATGTAACGAAAATACACACTGCGTGAGGCAAAACCCTAGCAGTGTACTCCTGCCTATTGATTTCTATCGGTCTTGTCCAGGAACACTGTATGTAGACAACGTGCACCACACTAGCAGAGTACTGCTGCCTATTAATCTCTATGGGCCTTGTCCAGTAACACTGTATGCAGACAACGTGCACCACACTAGCAGTGTACTGCTGCCTATTGATTTCTATGGGTCTTGTCCAGTAACACTGTATGTAGACAAGGTGCACCACACTAGCAGTGTACTGCTGCCTATTAATCTCTATGGACCATGTCTGGGAACACTGTATGTAGACAACGTGCACCACACTAGCAGAGTACTGCTGCCTATTAATCTCTATGGGCCTTATCCAGTAACACTGCATGTAGACAACGTGCACCACACTAGCAGTGTACTGCTGCCTATTAATCTCTATGGGCCTTGTCCAGTAACACTGTATGCAGACAACGTGCACCACACTAGCAGTGTACTACTGCCTATTAATCTCTATGGGCCTTGTCCGGGAACACTGTATGTAGACAATATGCACATAAAGAAGCATGGCCCATAGAGATCAACAGGCAGTAAGATTGCATACGTTTTACCACGCATTACAATTTACGTGTTACATATGTGCATCGTGTGAATGCAGACTTCAAGTGAACCAGAGGTGAGAGTTATATGGAGGCTGCCATATTTATTTCCTTTTAAGTAATGCAAGTTGCCTGGCTGTCCTGCTGATCCTCTGCTTCTAAAACTTTCTGCCGTAGGCCCTGAACAAGCATGCAGCAGATCAGGCGTTTCCGACATTATTGTCAAATCTGACAAGATTAGCTGCATGCTTGTGTCTGGTGTAATTCAGACGTTACTGCAGCCAAGTAGATTAGCTGGGCTGCCAGGCAACTGGTATTGCTTAAAAGGAAACAAATATGGCAAGCTCCATATTACTCTCCCCTCGGGTTCACTTTAAATGCTGGACACAGCTCACTGATGGGTATAAACATTTACAGAACCTCTGGCAAGCAGTCAAGTCACTCACTAACCTGCTGATCCTAACCATGTGTATTGCAGCTGAAGTTCTAAAGTCTAAAGTGACCCTGACTGTACCTTTACTCAATCCAATAAAATGTTTACTGATGTATCATCTAATCCATCCGTCGCTATGCTGCTAGTAGCATTGTGCAGTTGTTGTACATAACTCATATTGCGCTTTGTTTATTTTCCATTAGCCATGTAGCTTATTGTTTCTTGTACGTCATGTAATAGGGTTAGATTTAAGACTTTTGTCAAAATACGGCTTAGGGCTCTTTCCCGCTAGGAATTGTGATTGCGTTCCTTTGCAATTTACGCCACTGCGTCTCTGCTGTGATCCGTTAGGTGTGGGCATGACTGCAGAGCGATTTGAGCCAGGAAGAAATAAAAGACCAAAGGAGAGGGCATTTGCCCAATTGTGGGGAAATCGCATAGTGATGCGATAGCTATGCGATCTTCCTGCGCTCCTATACAAAGTATAAGAGCTAAATGGCAGATGAAACGCAGCAGGAAGAGGATTGTGCTCGGGAAAAAAACCTCCTAATATCTCGAAGATCCGCCCCTTCCTGCATCCAGACACTATGAAGCTGCTCATCCATGCCCTCATCATCTCCCGGTTTGATTTCCACAACTTCCTTCTGTGTGGCCTCCTCTTGAACTGCATTGCCCCATCCTTCAACACATTCAAGCTAGCCCTGAAAATCCACCTCTCCAAGATGGCCTATCCACCCCCTACTACGCAGCAACTCTCTCCTGAATACTTATTCTACAGCCCTACTTAGTGTGTCCATCCCCCCTCCCCGTAGATTGTAAGTTTTTGGTAGGGTCCTCCCTTCCCCAGTGTACTCTACATGATCATGTGCTCCTTTCCTATGACAGCCTCGTACTTGTACTACTGGACCTACCTAACCAGCCCCAAATCACATGATCATGTATTTTGTACCCTGTTTGCCTTGTACAGCTTTGTCCTATCTTATATAACCTTGTTACGTCTGTCTTCCTTGTATCATTGTATATATTTATTGTCCAGTGCTGCATAATATGTTGGCGCTTTGTAAATACAATAAATAATAATAAAATGCCCATAGTGGAAAAGAGTTCTTAATGTTTTTTATTTCTGGTTTAGTTGTGTATTGTTCATTATAATACCCGTATATCCTCGAATATAAGTCGTCCTTGAGTATAAGTCGACTCCAACATTTGACCCTCTTAACCTCTTTAGCGATTATCACGAGTCCAGCTCGGGGTGAAAAAAACAAGCCTTGGAGCGGTTATCCCGAGCTGAACTTGTGGTACCCGCCGGGAGGTCTATGCAGAGCAATGCGTGCAGCGGGTGTTTTTACTCACCTCCTGGGGGATCCTGACGTTGGCAGCCGTTCTTCTTCCTCTCCTCCAAGGCTCTTCTTCTCCCTGATGAGATCGCTGTTTGTCATCATGACGACAGCCGGCAATCTCACCATAGGGTTACAGTGCCACCCAGAGGTCGGAGGGAGAACTGCAGTGTTGGATCCCAGGGAGGTAAGTGAGTGCTAAGGTGGCTGCAGATCTCTCTGAGGTGTGATTTTTTCCCCCCAGGCTTTAGAATCTAAAAGCATGCTAAAAAATTTCACTGCCTTTAGACCCCCTAATATCCGGAAAAAATCAGATCGCCAAGGTGGTTAAGCTGGAATTTTTTATTGAGTCAAGTATAAGTCTACCCAGCAAAGTTAATTGCGGCACTTGGGGACAAGGAAGAAGTAACAGCTGCACTTGGGGACCAGGAGGGGTCAATGACTGCATTGCATACGGTATTGAAGCCATTAAAACCCTCCTGTCCCTTAAGTGCAGCCAATAACTCCCCCAGGCCCCCAAGTGCCGCAATTATTCACTCCCCTTCCTGCAGCCCAGTATTTCCCTCCCTGCCCCTTAATTGTTGTGGCCGGGACTTTCAGACCTGTGTTTCTTTGGCATTTCCTTTATCAAGTGTAAATTGCTGTAAATGGGAATGTCACATGACTCAGTGTCCTCAGTGTTGCTTGTGACTCGTGTATAAGTCGACCACTATACTTTTATTTAGTGAATCAGACTTCAATTTCATGTCACTGTTCTGAGCTGTAACTACCACTACGCTGCAGTGCTGAGCTGCCCGGTAATGGTACCGTTTTTATGAACAATTTTATTTTTCAATAAATCAGATCAAATTGTATAAAAAAGAAAAATGAGCTATTGCACACGACACATTGAAAATGATTATATAGCTGATTGTATATACTGTAAGTGCAGATTTCTGCTTACCTTCAAATGCATCCTGTTTAGCGGGAGCCGGGAGGGAGATGCGGACATTGTAAGCTGGAAGTTTGCCCTCTATCTTAGCCTGAAACTGGACAATAAACACAGGCCTGTAAGAAACACTAAGGGCCCGTTTCCAACTAGAGCGAATCTGCATGCGTTTTCTGCATGCAGATTCGCATAAGCAATACAAGTGGATGGGACTGTTTCCACTTGTCCGGTATTCTGTGCTTTTTGTCGTGCAGAAAAAAATCTGCACGGCAGACCCATCAGAATTCGTCGGTAATGTAATTAATAGGAAACACGCAAGTGTTTTAGTCTTGCGGGTTTCCATGCGTTTTCACTTGCGTTTTCGCATAAAAACCCATATCAATGCTTACCGGCAATGACATGGTTAAAATCGCATAGCGCAAACCGCAAGCGAATCCGCATACAAATGTGAACGAATCCGCAACCACATGCGGATTCGTTGATGCATTTATCGTGATGGAATCGCGACGCAATAGAGGAAACGGGCCCTAAAAGGTAACATAAGCTGCGTATACACGGTGTTATTTTATGATAGACTGTATTTAAAGCAGACCTGAAGCAGAAAAAAAATCATGTTATAGTGAATTGTATGTGTAGTACTGATAATGAATAGAATATTAGTAGCAAAGAAAGGAGTCTTATATTTTTATTTGAAGTTATATAGCTTTTTTTTTATAACATTGCACCATTCTGTCACAGTTGCAGTTTTAAAGCAACACTCTATCGTTTAAGCTATAAAACAAAGCAGAAATAATGAACCTTTGAACTTTCCTGCAGTAAAACCTTATCTCAAGCTGTCTCACTGTTTCTTGGCTGTTTAAGTGCTTCAGAAAACAGGACTGTATTCCACCCAGTGGGTAATCTGCTCTGATCATTTTTGATCATTTGTATAGTGATTTTCCATACCTCCCAACATCTGAATTATAGAAAGTGGGACACTTAGGCCACACCCCTGACCACACCCCCAACCCCCTAGTCACGCCCACCAAAAAGGTTTTTAAATAAATACTTTTAATTAATAAATAATATGAATTACTCCCGAAAGGGGAGGCGCGTGAGGGTGCCAGTGGGTGGGGAGGAGGGTGAGGGTGGCCGTGGGTGGGCAGAGAGGGGGAAAAAAAACGACCGAGGCACCAGCCCGGGGATGTGGTATGTGGCATGGATGGCCGCCGCCATTAAATTTCTCTCTCCCTCCCTCCTAATGTGCCCCCAGTGTCCCCCCTGCCTGCAGAGTAAAATGTGCAGCGGAGCTGGCTGTAAATCTTACCATTGCCTCTCCGTGCATACCGGGATCTGGCTCTTCTAGGCTTTCTGCTTCCTGTGACGTCACAGGAAGCAGGAAGCGAGAAGACCAGATGAGATCCCGGTAGGCACGGAGAGGCAACGGTAAGATTTACAGCCCGCTCCACTGTGCATTTTACTCTGCAGGCAGGGGGGACACTGGGGGCACATTAGGAGGGAGGGAGAGTGGAATTTAATGGCGGCGGCCATCCATGCCGCATACCGCATCCCCGGGCTGGTTCCTAGATCGTTTTTCCCCCCTCTCTCCCCAGCGGTCGGGACCTGGGGGGGGGGGGGGCAGCGCGGGATAGCGGGAGGGGCCCCCAAAATCAGGACCGTCCCGACGAAAACGGGACGGTTGGGGGCTATGATTTTCTCCTGTCGGACTCAAAGCACTCGAGCTGCAGCCACTGGGACGTGCTCAAGAGGCCACCCTGCAGTGTGAGGAAGTCTTGCCTTGAACTCCTTACTGAATAGGTACTGACCCTAGCCAGGATTCAAACCCTGGTCTCCCATATTGAAGGCTGTGCCCTTAACCAGTCCACTATCCAGCTACTAGCGATGGGTAATAGCTCAGAGAAGCTCTTTTACATAGATAACAACTGAAGTTTCTTAACTCTTCCTGTACTGGAAGACAATATGTGACTCTTTTCTTTGCTACTCATTTCTTAGCTGTACTACACATACAATTTTTTATCTCATAAGTTTATTTTAGCTGATTTAAAGAGCTTCTTCCAAACAAAAGTCTTAATATGTAGAGAGATTCAATTCACACGAGCGCAGCAATATGAACAAGACCCCCAAACAACTGAAGCCTATTTCAGCTTTTTGTGCCCCGACAGCTCATATCGCCTTCAGTTGTTTGGGGGTTCTTGTTCATATTGCTGTGCTGAAACCACCCGTGTGAATTGATTCTCTCTACATATTAAGACTTTTGTTTGGAAGAAGCTTTGACTACAATAATGAATTTAAGAAGATTGTTTCCCAACTTCCCTACGTAAGGTATGTGTCATGGTGCCTCTAGTGCTTATCACATGACACAGGCACCCCAGGGGAGAAGACACATGCAAGAGCAACTGGCTGTAGAAAGAAGACACTGGCCAGCGGATAAGTGAGTGCAAGCTCCACTGCCAACACTGTGCACGGCCTGGAAGGGAAAACACACGTAGATGGGGTAGACCTGGTGGGCCCAGCATGCAGTGCAGTGCATGGTTCCACAGATGTTCAGGTAGCATCAATACGGATTGATCTGATGGTCGAATCTGGTGGCCATCTAAACAGATATCTCTGTCGTTGTCTGGCACAATACCCCCACCCCTTCCACCCACAACAACACACCCATCCCAGATGACTTACCTCTTCATCCTCCATCTGTTTCAAGATGGCTGCAATGTCCTGGCCGTCCAGCTCCTCCATGAGTTTCTGTAATTTCTTCTCTGTGGTGTCCAGGAGGTCGAGGGTAAACTCATCAGACTGAGGAGACAGATCCTTTGCTGGGAAATGGCTCCTGGCCTGCAAAATAAATCAAATATCTCATCAATTCTTTAATGAACCTTTGACAAATAAAGCTGTCTATAAACCTGGTTCTGCTGTATCCAAAGTAAAGAAGATAAAAAGGGTGGTCTGTACTAGCCAATCAGGACCTTCCTTTGATTTCTTAAGTTGTGCCAGAAACAGGACATAAAGGAACGCTATGATCAGCGGTTTATTCACCTTATGGCCCTGACTTTGAGAACATCCCTTCTAGGGCCTCTTTTTCAAGGACAACTGAATTGTTCGATTAACGGCCACAAGCACTGTTACAAGCAGCCAAAAAGGCAGCATTCGGTAACACTGCGCGCGTCACGTTTGACACGCAGCGACCGACCTTACCTGGCCGCGAAAACCCGTCTCATGGCACATCTGAGGACAGCAACCACCAACTCAGATGCAACTACATGGGGGGAGTCGCCAGTTCACCACCTGTGCCGAGTGCTAGCAAGCGCCCGGCCACTGGACGGGAGCAGATGACATGACAGGTGGTGAATTCACTGCCTTCAGCTGCCCGTGGAAAAGAAGCCTAAATAAAGTATCCCTGGATTCAGGAGTTCTGCTATGTCCAATCTCCATGCATATTCTACTAGCTTCTTCACCTGGTATAAAGCACGGCCATTTAATCTCTTAAAGGACACCTAAAGTTGGAGTGATACGGAGGCTGCCATATTTATTTCCTTTTAAACAATACCAGTTGCCTGGATGTCCTGTTGGTCTTTCTGGTTGCAGCAGTGTCTGAATACCACCAGAAACAAGCATGCAGATAATCTAGGGCAGGGGTCAGAAACCTTTTGGCTGAAAGAGCCATAAACTCCACATATTTTAAATTGTAATTCCGCGAGACAATATGTTTCAAACTGGGACAGTAGGGCTCACGTTCCTGTTGCCATGGTGATGTGTATACAGTTGGTCAGACACGTCTTCAGCTTCTCTTGGGTTTCAGCAACATCAGCAATTTCCCAGAGAGAAGAAATACAGACTAACAGCTTGTACAATTAGCTAGCTGAGTTGGGGTTTGATTCACTTCTTTGTAGGACGAGATCCCCGCACTTTGGCCCAATAGGCTGCCTGTCAAGTGACAGGCAGCCAATTGGCCCAATCAAAGTGCGGGGATCTCGTCCTGCAAAGTCACTGGACCTGACAGGGTCCGTGGTGGAACAAATCGAGCGGCCGTTAGTTTTGGGGTAGCGCAAGTAAGTTAGCAGTGCATGCTACAGCAGTAGCTCGCCTACTTCGAAAATGTTACTTGCGCTGCCACACTAGACTGTGCTGCTTGAGCAGTGTAGCTTAGTGAATCAACCCCTACTGAGTTGTCTCTGAGCCAGATGCAGCCATCAAAAGAGCCACATCTGGCTCCTGAGCCATAGGTTCCCTACCCCTGATCTAGTCAGATGTCAGTCAGAAACACCTTATCTGCATTCTTGTCCAGGGTCTATGGCTAAAAGTATTAGAGGCAGATGATAGTTAGGACAGCCAGGCAACAGGTAATGTTTAAAAGAAAGAAAAACAAATATCCTCCATAACCCTCTCACTTCAGGTGTAGTGGAATGGCTTGTACTGAAGTGACTATAACATTGCTGAATGTCGCACTAGCAGCGGGTAGTAATATGTATATATTTTTGAATTAATAGGAATAGTCCTATGGAGGAATCTTTGTGATATGTATGTATTACTTTTTGTATAGTTCATATTTTTGGTTGGACACCGCAGGACTGGCGGGACACTCACCACCTTGATGTGCTGGACTTTGCTGGCCAGATGATCCACTCCAGACTTTACTGCACTCAGGATTTTGGACATTTTCTCCATCTCTTCCTTAGCCTTGTCCCGCCTCTTCTCCTCCTTCTGAAGGTGAGCTTGAAGCTCTTCCAGGATCTGCTGGCCGCTGTCACAGGGGAGGATGTCAAGGTGAGTAGTGATTAAAGCAAAACGCTAAAAACAGACATCTAAATACAGCAAAGCCCCTGGTGTCCGGCACAGGCGGGGATTGCCTGATACATGTGCTTGCCAGTTGCTTGAACCTGCCGTAAAATAACACTAACCTCCCCCTTGGAAAAGCAGCAACAACTTTCCGATCTTCCAGGCGCCATTCTGCACCTCCATCGGATCACGTGACACGCCAGGAACTGTACATGGGCCCCGGAAACCCGCTGCAAGCTGCATGATGTGTAGAAGATGGCGCCTGAACGATAGGAAAATTGTTGCTGCACTTCAGACCGCAAAAGTTCAGTTTTTATCCCCTCAGGCGTGCCGGTTAGTTCTGTATGCCTGAGTTCCAGATAATGGGGACATTGCTGTAGTGTCCTGAGGCTTCCTCCTTGGCCCCCAAATTCGTTGCATGAGTTTAGAGGGACCCAGCACTGGAAGGAAGGGGTGTAAGAAGATCGGCAAAGTCGCTGGACTATACAGATTCTTCCCTCTACTGATGTAAGTATCGAGGTTTTTTAGAGTTCAGGCACACTTTAAGGGCTGGAACCTACTAGAGCAATTTTCTGAGCGTTTAGGGAGCGATTCAAACCGCTAGCGAATTCCCTAAACGCTCAGCTAATATTAATGGATGGGCCAAATTCCACTTGAGTGATTGCGATTACCAAAACGCAGGACATGCTGCATTTTTTGCGCTTAGCGTTTCTGCTAAGTATATAAACGCTGGCCTAATCGCTCGTCAAAACCTACACAGAGCGATTTAGCTAGCGTTTTGCTTCTCTAAAACGTTACCCAAAAGTCCTTGTGCTTCCCAGAAGGCCTTAAAAAAGAGTCTCCTAGTTCCTGGTGACGTCTGCTGGATGGGCGGAAGTGCTACAGAGCTGCAGGCTGTGTGCAGAGGAAGATTTCTGGAGAAATGCCACGCAAAAGCTGGTTTACCTCTGAGGATGTCATTGTTAAAGTGCAGCCACATGAACTGCGTTATCATAAAAGCTGTGATGATTACAAAAGTAACCAGCAACCCAGCAAGCTATGGACTGAAATTGCCAAAGAGCTGTATGAAGAGGCTGGCTTGTCAGGGAGTCTGCTGTCACCCAAGCTGCAGGAGAGTAAAAGTGAGTTTGTTTATTATTTCAACCTACTATTTTAAAGGGATACTGTAGGGGGGTCGGGGGAAAATGAGCTGAACTTACCCGGGGCTTCTATTGGTCCCCCGCAGACATCCTGTGTTGGCGCAGCCACTCACCGATGCTCCGGCCCCGCCTCCAGTTCACTTCTGGAATTTCTGACTTTAAAGTCAGAAAACCACTGCGCCTGCACGCCCGTGTCCTCGCTCCCGCTGATGTCACCAGGAGTGTACTGCGCAGACACAGACCATACTGGGCCTGCGCTGTGCGCTCTTGATGACATCAGCAGGATCGAGGACACGGCAACTTAGGCACAGTGGTTTTCAGACTTTAAAGTCTGAAATTCCAGAAGTGAACTGGAGGCGGGGCCGGAGCATCGGTGAGTGGCTGCGCCAACACAGGATGTCTGCGGGGGACCATTAGAAGCCCCGGGTAAGTTCAACTCATTTTCCCCTGACCCCCCCCCCCCCCTACAGTATCCCTTTAAGTGTTTTGCTATATACCTTTGGTTGAGTGTTGGGAACATCATCAATCGACTGCTTATGTGACATACTGTAGAATGAAGCCTGGCTACACGGAATATGAATATAAATCATATTAATCGTCAAGTATGTACATTAGGTACTAACCTGCAATATAATCAATATGTTACAAATGTGTATTATGTATATTTTACAGTGAAAGGAGTAAAAAAAACGATGGAAGAATATAAAGGACAACTTTTGAAGGGAGCTCTTGGAAGAAGTAAAGGAGAGCAAAAGTGGGTCTGGGGCATCTACCAGGACCAAATATGTTTACACTGCGCAACTTGCTTTCCTCAGATGGAGTAACTCTTTTATGTGGATTTGTAACATACAAGATTTTTGTTCTCAGCCATAACACATGCAATATACGTACACATACAGTATGTCATGTTTACACCTGAAGTATTGACCAAGCTTTGTCCTTCCATAGGACACAAGATAATATTCCTGCTGATGTGCCGGTCATAGTTGACGAAGCTGATGATGAAGATGCCATGGACAATACTTCTGCACCTTTAATATCAGATACACAAAGTGATGACACCTCAAACACTAGTAGTGTCACATTAGTGTCTCCTTCACAGTCAAGTAGTAGTGTCCCATTAGTGTCTCCTTCACAGGCTACTACATCTGCCAAAAAACCTGCAAAAGTAACAGGAAGAGGAAGGCGCAAAGCTGGACTTACTACAGGACAAACCAGTTTTGAGACTGGTGTACTAAGTTCCATGCAGGAAGCAGTTGGTGCAATACATTACGCTAGATGTGATCATTATAATTTTGCTGTCAGTCTAGTACACTATATAAAGAAAGTCCCTGAAGAGAAAATCTTAGACCTTCGACGGGGTATTATTGATCTCATCAAAAAAAATATCACCTCCCACCCATCTAATACAGTGGACCAATCACACAGCTCTTCTTCCAGCACACCTTCACAATCACCTCCAGTGCCTATTCCGCCTTATCCCATACAACCACCCTATGGGCACTTTCAACAGAATCAGGGACAGCGTATATGTAAGTACATATGTACACACAATACATCACTCCAAAAATACTGGCTTGTTATTTTTATGTTATGTGTGCTTCATACAGATACAAAGTTGTATTTCAAGTTGTTTTTGTCCAATAAAAAAAAAAAAAAAAAAAAAAAGGTGCCAACCAATAAAAAAGACAAAACAAAATTAAAGTTACGTAAACTACCACTATTGTTTCTGTGTGACTACTTTAATGTGTGTGTTCACTACACACAATTGATGTCTATGTATACAATATATTGTGTGAAGTAAGTGATGATGGCACTCAAACAGGTGTGTAGTCCCCTTTAACCTCCCTGCCGTTATGATTATTTGCGGCGCAAGGCCGCAGGAGGTTTTTCTTTTGCTAATTTTTTTTAGCATGTAGCTAGCCTAGCGCTAGCTACATGCTTCCCCCCTCCCTTCGCTATCCCACCCACCCCTCCGATCCCCGCCAGCGCAAATACCCAACAAGAAATCCCGTTCTGAACGGGATTTCCTGTATGGGCTTCCCCCGTCGCCATGGGACTGACGTCATCGACGTCATTGATGTCATGACGTCAGAGGGAGTCCCAATCCACCATAGCGCAGCCTGGCGGTGATTGGCCAGGCTGCGCAAGGGGTCTGCAGGGGGGGGGCCTCTTTCGCGTGGGGTAGCGGCGGATCGGCGGCGATCGGAACAAACACGCAGCTAGCAAAGTGCTAGCTGCGTGTTTGAAAAAAAAATTGTGCAAATCGTCCCAGCAGGGCCAGAGCAATCCTCCCCGGCAGCATAGCCCGAGCTCAGCTCGGGATTACCGCCAAGGAGGTTAAAAGCTCAAAAAAACAGACACACTGGCAAAATTTGGTTGAAATTTTTTTTTTAACTAACCAATCAAATTGCAAATCGCTAAACGCTAATCGCTATCGCTCACAAAACGCTATGCACGTTTTGCAAAACACTCACCAAAATACACTCATTAAATCGCTTACAAACCGCTCCTACAAAACGCTAGCGATTAAGATTAGCGATAACGATTTGTAGTGGGTTCCAGTCCAAAGTTAGTGTTTGTATTCACTGGGCAGGAGGGGCATAACTATAGGGGAGCAGCCCCTGTGACTGCAGGGGAGCCCAGATCTGTAAAGGGGCCCAAATTCTACTTCTCTCCTTCCGATAAAGGGGTCCAGATCCTGTAGATCAGGGTTTTTGTGGCTGCACTTGTTATGGGTGTGAAGATAATGAAGCCCACACTTGTTTTATGAAACTTGCAAGGTGGCCCCCCAGGCTGTGAGGGTCACCAGAGTAGGCTGGGGAAGGGGTGTGAACATTTTGCTGGTGGGCCCCATGATTTGTAGTTAGCCACTGCTGGGCAGAATTATAAACAGAGATTAGAAATGTCACTACATGATATGGCCTTTCTTTCAGGTGAACTCATATACAGGGGCGTTGCTAGGATCCTAAGGGATCCGGGGCATTTTGGGCACTCCAGACAGAAAATGGGTGTGACCATGCACCAGGATGTGGGTGTGGTCATGGGTGGAACCAATTTTACATGAACTGCCCAGCAAAATGTTGGATGAAGCCCCCTCTCCATTAATAAAAAAAAATGCAGCAAATCACATAACTAGGCAGAGTTGCCTGGCTTCTGTGCTGGCTGGTCTGGCTTTCTGCTGGGCGGACTGGTCTGCTGCCAGGTTAACTGGCAATTCCCCCATAGCATTCTCTGACCTTCTAGCGGACCACCTCCCATGCTCCCACGGACCTCCCATTCAGGCACCACAACTCCCAGCATGCCCCCATAGAAGTACCACAGCTCCCTGCATGCTCCTATAAAGGCATTGCAGCAACAGCAACATGGCACCACCGCACCCAATATGCCCACATAGAGGCACCACAACACCCAGCATACTCCAGCTCCCAGCATGCCTTCCATTGAGGTACCACAGCTGACCCTGCCTGGGGACATCCGGGGCAGCCCAGGATAGACCCGGGGCACATGCCACTGATCTTTGGGGCTCATATACACTAAAGTAAAAAGCAGAACCGTCCCCTGCTCACCTTTGAACAAATTGATACATTAAGAACATTATTATTTAAAAATGAATAACATTTTCTCTTTTTGTCCTACACTGCAGTTTGCAGATAGTATAACAAAAACCCCCAAAACAAATAAGTTTTCTTTTTATAAGTGGCTTTAAATGCAATACCCCCATCCAGAAAAGACTGGCTGTAATGGCACAGTGACCTTCCTGCAGAACACATCAGGATGCCAGCCAACAAACAGTCTGATGTGACAGCAGGACATTATTACCCATGGCTGGAGGAGATATGGTGCCTGATGCATGAAGCAGTGGTAAAATTACTATGTGCAGGCCCTTCTTATTGTTGGGTGTGTGTGCAATTGGTGGTGGTGCGAGGGGGGGGGGTGTTGAGGGGGGCAAAACTGCTCTACACCATTGCAGTATTGTACCTGGACAGCTTGGCCTCTCTTAAGTCATGTGACCGAAAATGATGTACACCATTGGGGTATTGTACCTGGGCAGCTTGGTCTCTCCTGAGTCATGTGACCAGAAATGATGTATACCAATACCATTGAAGTATTGTACCTGGACAGCTTGGCCTCTCTTGAGTCATGTGAGCATAAATGATGTATACCAATACCATTTGAGTATTGTACCTGGGCAGCTTGGCCTCTCCTGAGTCATGTGACCAGAAATGATGTATACCAATACCATTTGAGTATTGTACCTGGGCAGCTTGGCCTCTTCTGAGTCATGTGACCAGAAATTATGTATACCAATACCATTGGAGTATTGTACCTGGAAAGCTTGGCCTCTCCTGAGTCATGTGACCAGAAATGATGTACACCATTGGAGTATTGTACCTGGACAGCTTGGCCTCTCCTAAATCATGTGACCAGAAATGATCCACACCATTGGAGTATTGTACCTGGACAGCTTGGCCTCTCCTAAATCATGTGACCAGAAATGATGCACACCATTGGAGTATTGTACCTGGACAGCTTGGCCTCTCTTGAGTCATGTGACCAGAAATGATGTACACCATTGGAGTATTGTACCTGGACAGCTTGGTCTCTCCTGGTCATGTGAGCAGAGATTATGTACACCATTGGAGTATTGTACCTGGACAGCTTGGCCTCTCCTGAGTCATGTGACCAGAAATGATGTACACCATTGGAGTATTGTACCTGGACAGCTTGGCCTCTGCGGATTTGTGTGACCAGAATGATGTACACCATTGGAGTATTGTACCTGGACAGCTTGTCCTCTCCTGGTCATGTGAGCAGAGATTATGTACACCATTGCAGTATTGTACCTGGGCAGCTTGGCCTCTCCTGAGTCATGTGACCAGAAATGATGTACACCATTGGAGTATTGTACCTGGACAGCTTGGCCTCTGCTGAGTCACGTGACCAGAATGATGTACACCACTGCAGTATTGCACCTGGACAGCTTGGTCTCTCCTGGTCATGTGAGCAGAGATTATGTACACCATTGCAGCATTGTACCTGGACAGCTTGGCCTCTCCTGAGTACTTGAGCTCTTGAAAAGCTTCCTGCAGCCTCTCCTTCTCCTCTTTCAGCCTCACCAGGCTCTTCTCATTCTCGCTCTTCAGCTCCTCCAGGTGTCGGTGGGTCTCTCCTTGTGCGATGAATCGCCTCACCACCTCCTGATAAACCCATGGCCAGACACAGAGGAGAAATATTAGCAATATGCTACCTCCCTTCTACTCCTAATATACAACTACAGTTAGTAATAAATGCAGGAAGCAGCATGGGGGTACCTTACTGGAGAGCAA
The DNA here is from genome assembly GCF_040937935.1 of Hyperolius riggenbachi. Lineage (NCBI taxonomy): Eukaryota > Metazoa > Chordata > Amphibia > Anura > Hyperoliidae > Hyperolius > Hyperolius riggenbachi. Next base: position 65,198,492 of record NC_090648.1, read on the forward strand.
TGAACAGAATGTCCACATGTGTGAAAGTGGCCTAACAGACCATGAACTTCAATTTAGCAGCATTATTGCTATTCCAAATCTCTATTGGAAATGAAATAAACAGAGGAGAGAAAAGAGGAGGCTAACACTCATGGCTAGCATTCTCAAGATGTGAGATGTGCCTACAGTGGGGGCTACAGTAGACCACCACCCTACTGCATTATTCCATTACCTGGATTTGTGCTTTACTGGTATATTTTTACTTTTTTGGATTGCATGATTTCCTGCCCTGGAACACGTACAGTTATATGATCAGCTGTTTCACATTGCTGTGTATGCTATGGTACCTGTGAGAAGGCCAATATTTTTGGGCTCAGCAATTATGCAGATCTTAGTGCCCTAACTGTTTTTGACTTTTTACAGTTTTCTTTTTTTAACAGTGGTATTAAAGAGAAACTGTAACCAAGAATTAAACTTCATCCCAATCAGTAGCTGATAACCCCTTTTACATGAGAAATCTATTCCTTTTCACAAATGGATCATCAGGGGGCTCTGTATGGCTGATATTGTGGTGAAGCCCCTCCCACAGGAAACTCTGAGGACCATGGTCCTATATACACAAAAATATCCCTATCTGGGACTAAAATTTAACTTTTATTGGAAAGCCATTTAAAAGTACAAATACAGCAATAAGATAAAAGATGTCTGAATAATGGATTGCCAGAGGAGACTATAAAGTGTATACATATAGCAAGAGAAATCTAGTGAGAAATCTCAAGTCTTCCTAGCAAATCCAAAAGTACATAAAACACTACCCCCACCAAAAACCCGACATGTTTCACTTCCCGAGGGAAGCTTTTTCAAGGGACATATACATAAGTGCTGAGTGCAAAATGTGCTAAGGTGCAAATATATACAATTATATCATTTCAAGACATCAAAATAGCATCATGGCTATATAATAGCAGCCAGACGCACAGCTCCTCACACTGATCCTTTTATACTCACACTAGGACCTAGGCAGGGCCGGATTACCGACCAGGCAACAAAAGCAGTCGCTTGGGGCCCCATTCAGAGTCAAAGGGGCCCCATCAGCACATAAACCAGCCCTCGCCATCCTGTCAGCGGTGGCTGGATGGTATAATACTTAAAGGGACTCTGAGCTGTGCAGTAACTATGGAAAGTTGCATATCATTTTAAAGCCCTCTTTCTCTTCTTTCCAACAATATATAAACGGCCACCCTATGCCTTTTAGTTTTCGCTATATTCGTGATTGAAATCGCGTCCACAGGACAACTTTTCTCCAAAGTCGGCAGCTCGATTCAGCACAATGCAATGAAATACAAGGAACCCAGGGGGATATAATTACAAACATCATGCTGGTAGGTGTGAGGATGTAATTCATTAGTTGTGGGTATGCTTAAAGGCATACCCACAGGCACTGCTCGGAGTCCCTTTAAGGGCTCTGCGTCTGACACAGGAGACCAGGGTTCGTATCTCGGCTCTGCCTGTTCAGTAAGCCAGCACCTATTCAGTAGGAGACCTTAGGCAAGTCTCTCTAACACTGCTACTGCCTATAGGGTGCGTCCTAGTGGCTGCAGCTCTGGAGCTTTAAGTCCGCCAGGAGAAAAGCGCGATTTAAATGTTATTTGTCTTGTCTTGTCAAATGATGCCGTGCGCTGCTGATTGTCTTCAGAGCCAGGCTATCCTCCTAGGTCCCCTCCTGCTACTGTGCGCTCTGCCGCTGCCCACTTCGCCCTCCCATCCCACAGAGAACCACAGCTGCAGCAAGAAAGATAGCAGCAGATGGCAAAAGCTCACTCACCTGTCCATGATCCAAACGATAGAGATCCCGTCATCTGAAACCCATCTGTCTCTTCTACAGTGCAGCCGCTCGCTCTGAACTTCCTGATTCTCAGATCAGACAGGAAGTAGGAAGTAGTAATAGTAGTAGTAACAAAGCGGCAGCACTCTAGAGGATACAGATGGGCTCCGGATGACGGGACCTCTATTGCTTGGATCGCAATAGGTGAATGTGAGTTATCTGGTGCTGTCATTCTCCCCCGCTGCGGCTGCCTTCTCTGCTGGACTATCGTATTCACTGGGATGGAGGCTGCATGGTGGCTGTCTAGTTTGGGAGGAAATCGGTTGTTCGGTGGTGGGGGTGGTTATGTAATTCTGTCTGGGGAACGGCTTCCGGTTTGGCGGTGTCCAGATCTTTCTGCTATTTCCAGGCTGGAGATGCAGGGGGAAAGTGCTGCTGCTGTGATATCTGGCGCCCTCTTCACAGGGGTGCCCCAGCTCCTGAGTGCAAATGTCCCAGCCATTCATCTCTCACTCTGCATTTTGCCGCTGCTATTTCCTGCATTGTGCACCCACAGAGGAAAGCGGGCTGTTGCCCATAGCAACCAGTAGCTCGGCTGCCCCGGTGTGTGCGACATATTGCTGTGCAGCTGCATCTTCTGATTCTATTACAACATGATGGGGGGCCCAAATCAGTTACTTTGCTTAGGGCCCCATGTAGCCTTAATCCGGCTCTGGACCTAGGGGAGGAGCTAAGTCACCTGTCGGACATGCCCACCTTGTTGGATATGATTATTGGTCAAAATAGCCATCAATCACTTTTCCCACCAATGGGGAGTTAGCGCTATACCTGTCATGTAACAGCTTTTTATGCTTAAAAAGCCCATTGCAGTCGATTATTTCTTGAAAACTCGCAGTACACATGTCAGAGGACACTCTGAGTTCCTTTTACGACTCTTGGAATTTATTTTGACTAGGAATTATTTTTTATTTCAGAATCAATACTATTTACAGTTAAAGGGATGTGCGATGGGGACAGCCTGTGCGCCCTCTTTCGCAAATCTTTTTTTGGGGTGGTGGGAGGATACGGTGGTCTTTGGAGAGGAGTTGGCAATCTATGCCTCTCACATCCTTTTCTGGGGCCGTTTCATAGATGATATCTTCATACTGTGGGACGGCCCCAGAGAGCTTTTTGAGGATTTTGTGGACCAGCTGAACCACAATGAGATAGGCATGTGGTTTACCTATGAGATTGGCGAAGATTCACTGAATTTCCTTGATGTCCAGATTAAGAAGAACAATGAGGGGGGCCTTGATACGAGGATATATAGAAAACCAACGGCAACAAACTCTTTGTTAAACTGGGAAAGTTATCATCCTGAACCCTTAAAAAGAGGTATTCCGAAAGGCCAGTTCTTGAGAGCAAGAAGAAACTGCTCTAATGCTATAGAATTTGAAAAAGAATGTGGCACCCTGGAAAAAAGATTTAAAGCAAGAGGCTACCCCCAAAAAATCATTGATCAAGCTAAACATAAGGCCGAGTTGACCCCCAGAAGTGACCTCTTGCTATATGTATACACTTTATAGTCTCCTCTGGCAATCCATTATTCAGACATCTTTTATCTTATTGCAGTATTTGTACTTTTAAATGGCTTTCCAATAAAAGTTAAATTTTAGTCCCAGATAGGGATATTTTTGTGTATATATCCTTTAGTCAGGTTCTGTGTTTTCCTAAATTTGTTTGCTGTCTGGCGTTTCCCCTGACGCCTATATCCCTTTTGTGGGACTTTTTCCCCTTTCTTTGTCACCTCTATTGTTAAAACATGGCAGGTTTTTTGGATTCTATACCGGATGTGAATAGTCTTATAGCAGAGGCAAAGGAGGTTTTTACATGTGAGGAGGAGATTTCAATAATCACGCCTAATGTTGCACCTGAGCACTCAGAGATTAATGAGGCCTTTAGAAAAATCTTTGAAGTATATAAGGAACACAATAAAAGTTGGTGGGAAATTTCCAGTTTTAACACTTACCTTAAAGAAAAAATAACGGTGCGGGGGTTGAGAAATCTAGTGATCCCACATAAACATACTGAGAACCCTGATTTTATGTCAGGGTGGAATAAATTAAAAACTAAACAGTCCCTGGAGTTAATGGCTTACTTGAGAGACTTTGAACTAAAGATCCTAGAAGGGATTAATCAGAAGCTCTCAGATGAACATAAAAAAAGTCATGCTCTATAAGACACACCCAGCCTTTGGGGAGTTTGAAGAAAAACTCCAGAAAAAGGTTCATAATCATAAAGAATCAATTAAGACAAAGAAACATAAAAAGTATACCCGTGACTGTAGGGACTTTAAAACTGGAAAGGTTTATGACTGGAAAAAACCACCAAGAAAAAATAACCCACCTTCTGACAATGTAACAACTGAAACTGACACTGAAACTGGTACTGAATCTGAGAGTGACTTAAATACTCCATCTAAGTCAGGGGAGGATGGAAAACAAAAAAGGCCCAAAGAAAGACCCAAAAAAACCCCTCCCCAAGGCTCGGGAAACCCTCGCAAACTGAGGAACCGAGAAAAATGGGGATACAAACCTTACCAAAAGAAACAGAGGGAGTAGGATTGGTAGAGATTGATGCTTCCATTGAGTGTATGAAGGTTATTAATCTCACTGATTATATTTTGAATAAAGATGAAATTTCAGTATTATCAAAAGGCCTTTCCTTTGTTCCCACCCCTGATTTTGACTTATTTGAGACCATAAAAGATATCAACCTCTTTGCGAGGAAATTGGCAATTCATAAATACATGAACACTCCCAGCGTTCAGGGTAGAAGGGAAGAAGAAAGGGATGTGGAGGTTTTGGCAATTTTAAATAATCTTTTGGAGGAGAACACCACAGGAATAATACAGACTGGTGCACCTATAAGTAATCTCTGCACTAAGAGTAAGTTCTGTCCATCTATTAGTGCATATCCATCTATACAATGTTTTGTAGATGTTGTAACATGAGACCTGGAGGATTTGGCTAAAAATACAAGAAGGGAAACTTTGAGAACAGAAACTAATCTTACCAAAGATGAACATCTGGCCCTAACTGGCCTTATGAAAAATGACAATTTAGTCATTAAAAAATCGGATAAAGGGGGTAACATTGTGGTTATGACTAGGGAGGGCTACATTGCCATGTGTAAAAAACTCCTGGACGACAAGTGTATATATAGAAAACTACCCAGTAATCCGACAATGGCTTTTTATGGTGAATTAGAAATCCTCAATAATGCACTAGACAAGAACATCTTGGATAGGAAAGATTATAACTGTATACTCCAGAAGCATCCTACCACCCCTGCCTTTTATGCTCTACCGAAGCTACACAAAAGTATCACTCAACCACCGGGGTGCCCGATAGTTTCTGGCAATAACTGCTTATCTGAGGGCGCAAGTAAATATATTGATTATTTCCTAAGGCCTTTTGTAGAGAGTCTACCGTCGTACTTGCGAGATACCATGGATCTGCTTAATAGAATACAAGATATCAGGATTACAAAGAATGTCATCATGGCAAGCCTTGATGTAGAGGCTCTGTATAATAACATGCGTCACGATTTGGGCCTGATTGCAGTCGATTATTTCTTGAAAACTCGCAGTACACATGTCAGAGGACACTCTGAGTTCCTTTTACGACTCTTGGAATTTATTTTGACTAGGAATTATTTTTTATTTCAGAATCAATACTATTTACAGTTAAAGGGATGTGCGATGGGGACAGCCTGTGCGCCCTCTTTCGCAAATCTTTTTTTGGGGTGGTGGGAGGATACGGTGGTCTTTGGAGAGGAGTTGGCAATCTATGCCTCTCACATCCTTTTCTGGGGCCGTTTCATAGATGATATCTTCATACTGTGGGACGGCCCCAGAGAGCTCTTTGAGGATTTTGTGGACCAGCTGAACCACAATGAGATAGGCATGTGGTTTACCTATGAGATTGGCGAAGATTCACTGAATTTCCTTGATGTCCAGATTAAGAAGAACAATGAGGGGGGCCTTGATACGAGGATATATAGAAAACCAATGGCAACAAACTCTTTGTTAAACTGGGAAAGTTATCATCCTGAACCCTTAAAAAGAGGTATTCCGAAAGGCCAGTTCTTGAGAGCAAGAAGAAACTGCTCTAATGCTATAGAATTTGAAAAAGAATGTGGCACCCTGGAAAAAAGATTTAAAGCAAGAGGCTACCCCCAAAAAATCATTGATCAAGCTAAACATAAGGCCGAGTTGACCCTCAGAAGTGACCTTCTGAAACCTAAGATCAGGGAAAGAAACATAAATATGACTAAGACCAGAGTAATAAATACCTTTACGAACCAATCGAGTAGGATAAAAGAAATTCTGAAACGACATTGGGGGATTTTACAGCTTGATCCACAATTAAGAGAATACCTCCCTACAAATCCAGGATTCACCTACCGTAGAGGAAAAAATCTGGGGGATACTTTGACGCATTCCTACCTCCCGGTAAAGAGGGGTGGATCAGGAGCCTTTAAAAAGACCTGGTTAGATTCCAAACTTAAAGGTATGCACAGATGTGCCAGATGTAAGGCATGTGCGCATGTTGAAAAGTGCAGGAATTTTTTATCACCTAAAAATGGGAGAATTTATGATTTCTTTGACTTCTTCAATTGTGAAACGGAGGGTGTGATATATGCCATCAAATGCTCATGTCCACTACTATACATTGGGGAGACCACACGTGCTGTAAAAACGCGTATTATGGAACATCTTGGTGACATAAAGCACAAAAGGAATACGTCTGTGGCTAGGCACTTTCTAGACAAACATGATGGTGATCCCTCTACTTTAAGATTTTGGGTTATTCAACAGTGGGTGATGGGCCCACGGGGGGGAAACCTTGACCTCAAACTGAGACAACTGGAGGCCCAATGGATCTATAGACTGGGCACTCTGAACCCAGATGGTCTTAACGAGGGTTTCACATATGCCCCTTTTGTATGATAAACCCCCCCCCCCCCCCCTCCCCCTTCCCTATCCCTTAACTGTTTGTATTTGAGCCTTTCTACCCCCATACGCGGTTATTTTGAATTTCTATGGTAGTATTTGGACTGGCCTTCTGTTCCCTGCTTGGTCCTCAGGACTATTTGTTATATTCCTGCATCTTTGTGTAGTGGATATTTACTCTAATGAACCTGCTTCTGTGTATTTAATAATGCGGATCTCGGTTCTGAGATCCTTTAAGGCATTGCCCTATGGATACTTACCTACCCAAATGCTGTAAGGCTTTTTGTAAATCGCCCTGTTATACTATGCCTTTTTTATGTACCTGGTTCTAATCAATAAAGAAACCCAATATGTACATAAATATATGTCTTCTTCCTGCCCTTATATATACCTGTGGGTAGCCTTGGAAAATCACCATTGACTATTGTGATAGTGTATTCTGGCAATATCTGGGGAGAATCCTGCCCCGATGCTATGTTTAGATGAAGGAGTGACTTAAGAGGGTTGCTTAGCAACACATATACAAACAGACCTCATTGGCATGTCACAGCGGAGACTTCCGTGCAGCTATTACCAATGTACGCTAGCACGAAGCCGGGTATACGCCTCCTTTACTTGGCTGCACGAATAGGAATACAGCTAGGCTGTCTGACATATCTCTAGCCAGCCTATAATATACGGAATACACCTGACGTCATCCTACCCGCTCTCCATTGGTTAAGAGCGGCAAGGAGTCCATGTGACTTCTTTGGACCAATCAAAAACGTCCAAACACGATCTTTGGTGGTAATGTACTTTGCGCTGATGTAGTCCCAGCGCGGATTAGATGGTTAGATAAGGCTAACAGACGCTTCGTGGTAAGCTACTTTCTGAAGTATAAATGGGCTTTTTAAGCATAAAAAGCTGTTACATGACAGGTATAGCGCTAACTCCCCATTGGTGGGAAAAGTGATTGATGGCTATTTTGACCAATAATCATATCCAACAAGGTGGGCATGTCCGACAGGTGACTTAGCTCCTCCCCTAGGTCCTAGTGTGAGTATAAAAGGATCAGTGTGAGGAGCTGTGCGTCTGGCTGCTATTATATAGCCATGATGCTATTTTGATGTCTTGAAATGATATAATTGTATATATTTGCACCTTAGCACGTTTTGCACTCAGCACTTATGTATATGTCCCTTGAAAAAGCTTCCCTCGGGAAGTGAAACATGTCTGGTTTTTGGTGGGGGTAGTGTTTTATGTACTTTTGGATTTGCTAGGAAGACTTGAGATTTCTCACTAGATTTCTCTTGCTATATGTATACACTTTATAGTCTCCTCTGGCAATCCATTATTCAGACATCTTTTATCTTATTGCAGTATTTGTACTTTTAAATGGCTTTCCAATAAAAGTTAAATTTTAGTCCCAGATAGGGATATTTTTGTGTATATATCCTTTAGTCAGGTTCTGTGTTTTCCTAGGACCATGGTCCTGTCAGTTTCCTGTCTGTGAACCTTGTTGCATTGTTTACAGCTTTTTCCAAATGTCAAAAAAGCAAGCAGCATCTCCTTCCACTGACATCACCTGCCAGCAGTAAAAATGTCACCATGTGATGTCAGAATGTAAATCAAGGAGAGGAAAGATTTTACAACGGGCAAACAATGAATAAATCATTTATTTTGTATTACATTATTTTCACTGGGGTTCCTCTTTAAACACAGAATGTGTTTTGCCTGCTGCCAAATGTCCTGTTTTTATATGCACTTTTGCCTCAATAAACTTTATTAAGTTAAAATAAAGAAAAAGAAGAGCCTTCTTACTTGTGTGTCAGTAACCCCGGTGGCCTCCTTTATCTTCTGAAAGGCCTCCTGGTATGTGCCGATCACCTTCTCCTCCTCATGGCCACTCGCCACGAACTGTGTCTCCACGGGAGCGTCCTCTCCTGGCAGGGCTACACGCTGAGCCTATGAAGAATGAAGAGTGTTTATCACCTAATGAGGAATGTGGGCAAAGGCACCGAACTACGGCGAAAGCGCAGTGTGAAAGCTGCATGCACTAATTGCCTAAAAGAGCTTTTTGATATTTGTAGAAGATGGGAGAAAATAAAGAGCCCACAGACCCTGAGAATCCTCTTGTATACCGTGTCCTCCACTGTGTCTTCCGCTGTCCTTCATGTCCTCCGATGTCCCACTGCATCCTCTTATTTCCCCCAGCTCCATGCCACTGTCCCCCCAAGCTTCATCCTATGGGGAAGAAGTACGGCAACTTAAGTTTCTACTGGAGCCGATGGTCTTGCATGTCGGACCATGGCCTTCGTTATTGGGCCAATCACTGCACTCGCAGAGTCATGATCCCACCCGCCATACATGGGCTCCACCAAAGGCCATACTTTTTCCCTTTACTGCCACTAGTGCTTACGTTTGGGGTAGGGCTTATATTTGGAGCACACTCGGAATCCCTGCTAGGGCTTACTTTTGGGGATGTCTTAATTTCAGGGAAACACATTAGTAAGGGGGCTTTTTGGAATCTTTTAGCCCCCCGCCATATTTTCCTAGTGGTTCTGGGACACCGTGAGCTCACTGGATATTCTGCAGGTCTCTTATACTATATCAGGGAGTTACAACTCTGTTTTGCTGGATTGCTAAAGCAATATTCTGTTCATGTACATTTGTAGCTGAGAAATCCATGCTGTTCTATGTGTATTGTAGCCACCTCCCTCCTTTCCCTGCCTCTCTCATGCTGAAATAAGAAAGCTATAGTGATAAATGAGCTTCTCACCCTTCTGTCCACCCTCTCAGCAAACAAGCGTCTCTCTTCCGCTTTACGCTTATATTCCTGCAGGATGGCTTCTCTCTGTCGCCGTTCCCGATGAAACTCCTCCTCCTGTCGCTGGAGTTCTGTCTGTGAGGAAAAAAATGTAAAAAAGGTACAACCACTTCAGTGCAAACATTGACATAACTTATGTAGTCAGTACTGTACATTTCCCATGACACCACAGTGTCACATTACACATCCGGGTCATTTCCCGTGACATCACTGTGCCACGTGTCACTTTACGTATCTGGGTCATTTCCCATGGCATCACTGTGTCACGTCACATTACTTGCCCGTGCCATTTCCCATGACATCACGGTGTCACATGTCATACCTGGGCCATTTCCTGTGACATCACTGTGTCACATTACTTACCCAGGCCATTTCCCATGACTTCACTGTGTCACGTCACATTACTTACGCGGGCCATTTCCCATGACATCACTGTGTCACATGACATACCTGGGCCATTTCCCATGACATCACATTACGCACCCAGGCCATTTCCCGTGACATCACATTACGTGCCCAGGCCATTTCCTGACATCACATTACGTACCCGGACCATTTTCCATGACATCACTGTGTCACATGTCACACTATGTAGCGGGCCCATTTCCCGTGACATCACTGTGTCACATTACGTACCCGGACCATTTCCTGTGACATCACTGTGTCACATGTCACGCTACGTACCCGGGCCATTTTGCGTGACCTCACTGTGTCACATGACATACCCGGGCCATTTCTCGTGACATCACATTACACACCCGGGCCATTTGCCATGACATCACTGTGCCACATGTCACACTACGTACCTGGGCCATTTGCCATGACATCACTGTGCCACATGTCACACTACGTACCCGGGCCATTTCCCGTGACATCTCTGCATCCTTGTTCATCACTTGAAGTTCCTTCAGCTCTTGTCTCTGACGAAGGATTTCGGCCTCCAGCAGATCTAGCTGTGATTGAAAAGTCAAGCTTTCCTCCTGCAGAGAGAAATCTGCATCATTATTGAGTTACTGAACAAAGCTGTGTTCAGTTCCCTTTCCAATAGAGCCGGGCCTGGAGTGTGTACATCACCTGCATGTGGTCCTTCAGCTTCAGGTACACATTGTATATGTGCTCCGATTCCTGCAGCTTCAGCTGTCCCTTCTCCAGGCGGTTCTCCAGCACTCGCAGGGCCTGCAGGGGGCACAAGGGGGACGGTTAGTGCCAGGGATATTAGGCTGGGCTCACACTTGTAGGTGGGAAAAACGCACATGTGTTTTTACACGCTGCTTTTCTGATACCTCGTATTAGAGGAGCCCATTGTTTTTAATGGGCTGTCAGTTCTAATGCGAATTCATATTATGGAAAAATGCATGTGAACTTCTCAAGTGTGACCCTTGCCTAAAAGCACACCTAACTTGAGAGGGGTATGGAGGCTGCCATATTTATTTCCTTATAAACGATGCACATTGCCTGGCAGCCCTGCTGATCCTCTGCATCTAATATGCTTAGCCAGGGCCGCCATCAGAAATTTTGGTGCCCCTCACACATCATCAGACCTGCCCCAACTTCCCGAGCCCACCCACTGGCTGCTGTGCCTGCCCACTAGCAACACCTTCCCCCCCGTGCTGGCCAGTAAGTGCTTTCATAGGATTAAGGATACCTTAGTGGAAAATAAAATGATAACGGCAGGAGCAGGCATGTTTAGTGGGCTCTCCTCATGCCCACTTACTCAGTAGCGACTCCCCAAACTTACTGCGCAGGCGCTGCTTGGCGAAGCATATCCTTGTATGCATTCCTGCAGCTGGGAGGAAGCGCTCTGCGCAGGTGCACTACGTAGTTGTGATGTCCCAGCTACGTAATTCACCTGTGCAGAGCGCTCCTGGACGTCTGTATAGCAAACTGCGCAGGCGCGAGGAGCGATGGGGAAATACTGTATCTGAGTCAGCCATCCCGACCTGGGAGGTGGTCGGGGCCTGGAACAGAGTGTTTAGCGGCCATTCAGAGGCAGCCACAGCCTAAATTAAAGCACAGACCACCTCCCAGCAACATCATTGACATTAACAGGTATTTTTTTTTTTTTTTATGACGTTCTCGCCTCTATGTCCTTTTTAATACCAGTGTGTTAGAGGGGAAGGGGAAGGTTAGCTGTATGCTTGTTTCAGGTGTATGATTTAGACCCTACTCCTCAGAAAGATCAGCAGGATTACCTGGCAACTGGTATTGTTTAAACGGAAATAAATATGGCAGCCTCCATATACCTCTCACTTCAAGTGTGCTTGAAAGTAATTTGGCTCACAACTGATCTGAAAAGCTGAATCTTCTTAGGTTCTTATAGCTATTAGTATATTCTTATAGCTATTGTTATAGGATCCTAACACAGGAATTCCCAGTACCACCCCTCATATGAAGCTAATCTATGACTCCAGACCCGCTCCTGCAGCTCCACCTATAATGTAACACAGGCAGGACTGCATTTACCTCACAGGAGCCTATAGGCACAGATGTCCTGGCATCCTAGACTTTGCCCTCCATTACGCTGGCCAGACGTCCCGCTTTACCCGGGACAGGTCCCAGATTTGGGGTCCCCTGTCCCAGGCTGCATGAGGTCCCGGGAAACACCCCGCTTTTAGCTGCGGGATGTCCCGGCCTCGGGACTCTGGCCAGCGTACGATGCATGAACTGGCCGCAGCGTCTATTAGACGCCGCACCAGCCAGTTCATAGCCCGCAGCCCCGCTCCAGCCTCCATAGTCTCCTGGCAGGCAGAGCAGGGCTACGGGAAGATGGCGTCTGAAGCCCTGTACTGGAGACTATTTGTGTCTCCCGTACAGGGCTTCGGGCGCCATCTTCCCGTAGCCCTGCTCTGCCTGTCAGCGCGGGAGACTGCAGGAGGATCGTCCGGGGAGCTGCGCGCCAGAGGCCGACCGGGAGAGAAGACTTCTGCCTGGTGAGTAAATTCTTTTTTTTTGTTAACGTGTCCCAAATTGCGTTTATTTTCTGCTGAAATGTGTCCCAAATTGCGTTTATTTTCTGCTGAAATGTGTCCCAAATTGCGTTTATTTTCTGCTGAAATGTGTCCCAAATTGCGTTTATTTTCTGCTGAAATGTGTCCCAAATTGCATTTATTTTCTGCTGAAATGTGGCCCAAATTGCGTTTATTTTCTGCTGAAGTGTGTCCCAAATTGCATTTATTTTCTGCTGAAATGTGGCCCAAATTGCGTTATTTTCTGCTGAAATGTGGCCTAAATTGCGTTTATTCTCTGATGAAATGTGGCCCACATTGCGTTTATTTTCTGGTGTCTGGGGTAACTGTTTCTGCATTTATTATTTAATGGACATAGTTGGCTATATTTGCTGCTTTGGGGTTCTGAGTACACTCCGCCCATACAATGCAATGGCCACACCCATTGTTCGGGGCGCGGCGCGAACACCCCCCCCCCCCCCCTGTTGGACCCAGAACAATCTGGTCACTGTAAGCTCCATGAACCTACAAACCTCCTCCAAACTGCACTGCAAGTGTTCTGGTTGGCCCAGCTGTCTCTCCTCCCTTACTTCCCTTGCCCATCATAGGTAGCCACAAGTGCCCTTAAGTATTAGGTAGCTAGAGGTACCCTCAGTATTAAGTAGCTAGAGGTGCCCCCAAGTATTAGGTAGCTAGAGGACCCTCAGTTTTAAGTAACTAGATATACCTCTGACTGAGGGCAGATCTTGTCAGTGAAATGCCAAGAGCAGGGTGAGTAACCTCTTATTTACACTGCAAATCCACTCTCAACAGGACTCTGCATAGGTAAGGAGAGAGGGAGGCATTGGGGAGGGACTGAGCCACATTTCCATCATCAGGAGCCTGTAGGTATGTGCCTACAGTGCCTTATGGTAAATCCAGCCCTGAACACAGGTACAGGACACTTGTATTGAAGGAGGTGGGTGGAGATAGATCACCAAACAGATACAGTAGCTGAATCTTCCAGCGTCCAACCCACGATGAAATGTAAGCTCTGGGCGGGTGAACCAATGGAGGAGGCCCCCCTGATTCCATACTACTGTCCAGTGCTCGGGTGTCTCCACCCCCCTCAGCTGCAGTAAAGTTCAGCAGCCCATACACTGATCGCTTATTATTATTTAGTATTTATAAAGCGCCGACATCTTCCGCAGCGCTGTGCATAGTATATAGTCTAGTCACTAACTGTCCCTCATAGGAGCTCACAATCTAATCCCTACCAGAGTCCAATGTCTATATACGTATCATCCAGTGTATGTATCATAGTCTAGGGTCAATTTTTAGGGGGGAGCCAATTAACTTACCTGTATGTTTTTGGGATGTGGGAGGAAACCCGAGTGCCCGGAGGAAACCCACACAGACACAGGAAAAACATACAAACTCCTTACAGATTTTGACCTGGCTGGGATTCGAACCAGGGACCCAGCGCTGCAAGGCGAAAGCACTAACCACTATGCCACCGTGCTGTGGAATATCACAATCTGATAAGAGAGGGATCTATCGGAGATCATGTGAAGGCAGCAGAGCTTAAAGGACATCCGAGGTGAAAATAAACTGATGAGAAAAACAATTGTATCTATCCTCCTCCTCCTAAAAATGACCTTTTTTCAGATATCCCACGGTTTTCATTTATATTTAAATCTAGTTTTTAAGTTTTTACTGTTGCGTTGTCTCTGCTCAATGACACCTTCGTTGAAGTATGCCAGAGCTCAAATCTATGAATTATTCACCCTTTTTGTCTCTTTCCTGCTCTCAGAAGCCATTAACTGGCAGAAAAGTGTTTTATGGCTCTAATTACTTATCAGCGAGGGTTACGCTATAGTCTGACCCAGTCTGACCCGGCCCCAACCCAGACAGAAACCTGCATACTTGATGTTTAACTCTTTAAGGCAGAAAAAGAAAAAAAAGGAACACAGCCTAGTTATTTGTGTGTTTGGCACTGTACATACCCATGTCTATCTCATCATGTCACGTCACCTTGGTTGTCCTTTAAGCCTGGTACACACTATGCAGCATCAGATAGATGAGTCGAATAGATAATTTCCAACAGGTCCGATCAGATTTCTGATCGTTTTTTCTGATCGATTTGCATAGAAATGATCTAGAAAATCGATCAGAAAAATGATCGGAAATCTGATCGGATCTATCGGAAATTATCCGTCGACCCATCTATCTGATGAGAAATTGCATGTTGTGTACCAGGCATTACACTCACCTGTTCACCGGGGCGTCTTCTCTCCATAGCCACTGGCGCTCCTCCCTCTCTCTCCTGGGGTGTCTGTGACACGTGACAAACACTAGAGGCACCATAACACGTACCTTACGTGACTATTAGAGATCAATAGCGTTGGTCACGTGACAGAGGTGCCCTGGGAGAGAAGAGACAGGGAGGAGGGTCCAGCGATGGAGAAAAGACATATGGGAAGTGTGCCGCCGGACAGGGGAGTGTGCCGCTGGACAGGGGAGTGTACGCTCCGATGCCCACACTGCACATCGTTTGAAATTTAAAATGGAATGCCCCTACTGCTGTGCTCCTGACCCACCACGGGGTCGAGCAATATCTTCCATCCGGCGCGATAATGCCAAAATCTTCGATAGCTTTGAACATGGTACAGAGTAAATAGTGGGGAGCATAGATGCATTGATTTCAACTGAAAATAGATTGTCGTTATTGCAGAATTGATTGCTAGAAGATTTGATCAAATGATTGATTCGGACAGATATTGATGGAAAAAAATTGACCAGTGTATGACCACCTTAAGTCAGATTACAGAGTGATTTTAGAAGAAAGACAAAGGGATGCTGCAATCCAGAAAAGTCTGCAGAACTCATCAAGGCCAGTGAGAGTGACACCAAAAGCTTAGCTGGAAAGACAGTGCTAGCTATAGCAATGCTAGAGGTGGATGAGCACCTCCTCATCACCCCAGCCTCACACACAGCAATGGAATGGGAAGGTGGGAGCAGGAATGTATTGCAGAGGAGCAGGGAGCATGCTGATTGTACTGCACAGCAGAATCACTGGGAGAGGGGCGGAGTCTGGATTCAGGAGGAGGCACATAAAAGATAATTAACCTGTTGAGGAGTTTCCTCCTGTTGTGTGGCTTCATTCTGTGGATGAAACAAGCAAACCATCAGGTGTCAAAACAGATCACATGACTTCAAGCAAGCCCGGGAATACACTTTTTCTGCCCCTACTAGGCCATCTCTCTTGCAGCTTCCCTTCCATGTGCAGCAACTCCCTTCCAATCCCTGTGCAGACCCCTCTTCCATGTCTCACATTCATGTACAGCAGCCTCCTCCAGTCCTATAGAGGTCCCTTGGGCAGCAGCTCCCTATTTCCACGTGTTTCTCCTTATTGCATCCATATTTAGCCTCTTCTTCCATATGCAGCAATCCCTCTTCCATGTCCTGCCGCCCCCTGGCCAGCTGCCGCCCAATTCCCGGGCCATAGTGGCCTTTCCAGCAATCAGGCTCTGACTACAAGGCTGACTCTTCCCACTCTGAGCAGTTTTATTTTTCTTTATTCATACTACACAGATATATTTCTTAGTGATTCACAAGTTATACCAAAACATTCAGCAGATCATTAGTCCGTAGCCCGCTTGGCTATGATTTGCCGCAGCCATACATACGCACACTGCGGGGCCAGGTTTATGTGTAAGATGACTAGCCAGCTATTATATTTCTGACTGAGAGAAGTCCCAGGTCCAGTGAGTAGAGATGGCCAATAAAATGCTATGGTTCTGTCTTGCATGCATTGGGCCAATCAAATGCATTTCCTGCCAGTTGTGATTGGCCATTAGTGATGGTCACGTCTAGGAGAACTCATGGAGAAGCATGTGATTTGTATGATCAGCTGATATCTTTGCAGAGCTCTAATCTGCTGTGATCACATCCTGCTTTAGCACATGATCATGACTAGTGAATCAGAGACTTGCGTATCTACCACCTGACCAAACTTATCACATGCTTCTCCTTCAGTTCTCCTAGACATGACCATCACTATTGGCCATATTCTAAGCTGCATACAACTTGGGTTGAGGTTTGCAACCCAACATGTTGAATACTCACCTCTCCAGAGGGGGAAGCCTCTGTGTCCTTCAGAGGCTTCTCCCGCCTCCTACAGCACTGGTCGTTCCAGTGCTGAGACACCATAAGAAAATGGGCGCGGCTGCACTGCCCCTGCACAGTTCCACAGATCAGATACACTCATGCTTCAGCTGAAGAAGCTGAGCCTGATTGGGTCTGTGGTACTGCCCAGGCAGATGGATTGAGCATGCAGAATAGTATAAGCCCTAACGGGCTTGGCGATTTCCACCAAAGCCTGAATTAGTCTGTGCTACTGCGATGGTCTCTCACAGGACACAGAGCTGGAACGGCCTCTGCAGGACCCAAAGGATACCTCTCCCGTGGCAAGTACCCATTTGGGTCACCTTTTTCCCCTAGAGGTACCCTTTAAAATTGCATGCAAGCAGAAGTGATTAACATCTTGTTGACCATACCTAACAAAAATCCCTGAGCTAGACCACCACATTTCATCACAAGAGCACTGCCACTCCTTACTTGTTCTTCCTGCACGGAGGGGTCTTCCTTCCCTGGCTTGGCCTGCTCACTTTCCGCTTTCTGCTTGTACTCTGCCTGCAGTTCCTCCAGGCGCTTCCGGCGAACCTCAGTCTGGTGGTGCAAAGCGTTCAAGCGCTTGATTTTATCACAGAGTTTCTGATCCATGATCTGTACAGCGGCCTGTGGTGGGATGGTGTGAGGAGAGTCAATGATGAAGCCAGCCCAGTTGTGGCCCAATGCAATGCAGACCTTCCCCAACCTGTGCATGTGCTTACCTGCCCACTCTTGTTCCTCATAGCTGCTCGCTCTACAGAATGCCTGTGAAAGGCCTCTTTGATCACCTTCTCGTCACCCTAAAACACAGAAAGGAAACAGAATAACCAAGCAGCTCAGGGTGACCCAGAACCACTAGGAAAGTAAAAAGGACTAAGAGACCAAAAAGTCCTCCTACTAAAAAGCCAACGCTCAAAGTGATTTGACTTCTTATAACAGAAGGTATCTGTGGTAATTTGGGGATAATGAGCTGATCTCTCTGGGTGACATTGCTGGGCCAGGCCACACACACGTGTCAGCTGTGTAGCTGATGACGTGCTGTGATGTTGCTATACGGGGGGAGGAGGGGCAGGGGACTACGAGTGGCACAAGCGTGACGTCATGTGACAGGCGAAGGACTGGTGCAAGCAATGGGATTGGCGTCGCTGGGGTTGAGTAGATCTGTCCAGGCAGATCCCTCGTGGGTTGGGCGTCAGGAGCCGTACACACGCCTGATTGTCGGCTGGGGCGGTCCTTATCGGCCACCTCAGTGGACTCGTGTGTACGAGGCTATAGAGTACAGGGGTTGATGTGTTTAGATTACAGTTCTGCTAGTCATTGTACTGTTGACTGTACTTACGGCAAGCATGTCAGCCAGCTTCTTGTGCAGCTTCTTGTTCTCCTGCCGCAGGAACTGAATGGTCTCCCAGTTCTTATGAATGGTGGAGCTGGCGCTCTCCTCGTATGCCTTGTGGTCGCCATCTGCCATGAACAGCACAACACTCCATTATGAGAGACTTGGTGCAAGCAAGGGCAGTAATACGGGCAGATGATGAAAGCCTTCTACTAAAGAATAACCGCTCCTGCATTTATTTATTTCGCAAAGAAAGCTTTGCAGGAAATGCATGGTGGTTGTTTTTGTTATTGTTCCATTTATGTCTTTGGGCATAGTACTGATACTAGTACTGATGGACTATGGCAAAAAATTGGACATACAGTGCGGGGAATAAGTATTTGATCCTGTGCTGATTTCGCTTGTATGCCCTCTGGCCAAGAAATGACCAGTCTATAATTGTAATGGTAGATTTACTGTAGCAGTGAGAGACAGAATAACAATAAATGAACCTTAAAAAGTTTTGGGACTTGAGCTGCTTTCCGAGATGAAGCTCTAGTCTAGATCACCAGGAAAGCCATATGGGAAAGGGGGGGGGGGGGGGAGCACTAGACATCTGGAAACTGCACAGGGGGATGGGGGGTCGCTAGATGCCAGGAAACTGTATAGGGGAGGGAGGGGGCACCAGACATCAATAAACGGTATAGGGTAGGAGGGACCACTAAATGGCAGGGATTTGTATAGGGGAAGGAAGGAGGGCAACTAGACACCAGGGAATTGCATAGGGGAGGGGGGAGGGCCACTAGACACCAGGGAATTGCATAGGGGAGGGGGGAGGGCCACTAGACACCAGGGAATTGTATGGGGGAGGGAGGAGGGTCACTAGACACCAGGGAATTGCATAGGGGAGGGGGAAGGGCCACTAGACACCAGGGAATTGCATAGGGGAGGGGGGAGGGCCACTAGACACCAGGGAATTGTATGGGGGAGGGAGGAGGGTCACTAGACACCAGGGAATTGCATAGGGGAGGGGGGAGGGCCACTAGACACCAGGGAATTGCATAGGGGAGGGGGGAGGGCCACTAGACACCAGGGAATTGTATGGGGGAGGGAGGAGGGCCACTAGACACCAGGGAATTGCATAGGGGAGGGAGGAGGGCCCCTAGACACCAGGGAATTGCATAGGGGAGGGAGTAAGGCCCTAGACATGGAGTTTGGCCCATGACTTGGTTCCAGTGTTCATTTTTTGGCCCACTTTGTATTTAAATACAACTCCTATTGCTACGCCACTAAGCACCCAATGTCCCAATACATTTGAATAAATAATAGCAAGTTGATCCAGGGGTTTTATCTGACTGCCATGCGAAATCTGAAAATATTTTTATCCCTTTTAAAGCAAATTTGCCCCAGTTTTTTCCCCCCTTCATCCGAGTTTTCTGAGAGTGCAGGACTATTTTGTTTTTCTCTTTTAGATGGACATATGCCTTCTGTGAACTTAGAACAGGTTGGGGAAGTAATGTGAGGGTGGAACAGGTATGTAGAGAGTCCAGGGGCAACGCTATCACAGATGCTAATAAAACTGGAGCACAAGAGGAGCCACCAATCAGGTTTCAGCTGTTAAACAGAACAAGGATTCTGATTGGTCATTCGGAGCAAGCGTTCCGATTTTCCTCTTATTCTCTGTATTTATGATCATGAAACCTCTATTCCCTTGTGCACTGCCTCTGAGATCAGCAAGTCATCTGATATCAGGAGACAAAGGCCTATAGTACCCAGATCAGATGATAGTCCTTGATGGGAATTCACTTTACTTCCTGCCCTAGTGCAATTCTAACAGGAACAGAGTGTGAAAGACAATCTCCCTCTAATGCTGGATACACACGTTGAGATTTCCCGTTCGATTCCCGGGATCGAACGGATCGAATCGATTATTTCCAACATGCTCGATTCGGATTTCGATCGTTTCTGCCGTCGATTTGCATGTTAAGTATGCCAAATCGACGGCAGAAACGATCGAAATCCGAATCGAGCATGTTGGAAATAATCGATTCGATCCGTTCGATCCCGGGAATCGAACGGGAAATCTCAACGTGTGTATCCAGCATAAGGCCTCTTGCACACTGCATGCATTTCCGATTTCCGCTTTTTAATCGGTTTTTACCTCCGATTCCGATTTTTAATCTTTATTGCATGCTGCGTTTTTTGATCCGTTTTTCTGTTGAATGTATTCAGGGAAAATCGGAATTGAAAATCGGAATCAGAAACGGAATGAGAATCGGAATCAGAAAACGGATTTGCAGTGTGTAGGGAGCCTTATAGAGTCCACTTATCACGCCACAAATCCCACAGGGCTCCTAATACTTCCCTGCTCTATCAAGACTAGGGGGAAAACATTTTTGAGACAGGGCTTTTTGGTGTCCGCAGCGTAGCGCCGAAGCTTGGCACAGCTACAGTAGTAATGGTAATGCTATAGTCCGCGACCCAGGAATGGGTAATTCCGGGGATAGCTAGACCCCCCCCCCCCACCCCAGTGTTCTCCCCAGGGTGACCCAGTGTTCTCCCCAGGCTCTTTTAGCCGGGTGCTCCGCCCGGCTAATTTTGGTGAGCACCCAGCTGTCATCGACTTGCCTCCTTATTCTCCTCCTATGCTGTAAGCTGAGCTGTGCCGGCTCAGCATTTCCACGGTTGCGGTCCACCCGGCTACTTTTTTATGCCGCCCATTTGGAAAAAAAATTCTGGGGAGAACACTGTAATAATAAAGAATGTACACAAATAATTGACTTAAAAGGGGTTTGAGGTGAGAGTGATAAGGAGGCTGCCATATTCATTTCCTTTTAAACAATACCATTTGCCTGGCATCCTGCTGACCTCTCTGACTGCAGTGGTGTCTGAATCACACACCTGAAACAAGCATGTGGCTAATAAATCCAGTCAGACTTCAGTCAGGGCACCTGATCTGCATGCTTATTCAGGGTCTATGGTTAAAGGGACTCTGAGGAGTAAAAATAAATGAAATTGGTACTCACCCGGGGCTTTCTCCAGCCCACCGTAGGTCGGGAGGTCCCTCGGCGTCCTCCTGGTTCTTCTCCCGGTCCCTGCGCCACATACCGCACCGGCGACACCCGGGCTGGTCTTTGGGGCTTCTTCTTCCTGATCGGTGACGCTGCGCATCATCACGCCAGCCGCTGCGCGTCATCACGCCGTGACAGTACTGCGCATGCACGGTGGTTTCACAGCGGCCGGCGTGATGACATGCAGCATCACCGTGATGACGCGCAGCGTCACCGATCAGGAAGAAGAAGGCCGACACCCGGCCCGGGTGTCCCCGGGGCTGTATTCGGCGGAAGGACCGGGAGAAGAGCCAGGAGGACGCCGAGGGACCTCCCGATCAGAGTCCCTTTAAAAGTATTAGAGGCAGAGGACCAGCAGGACAGCCAGGCAGTTTGCACTGTTTAAAAGGAAGAAAATATGTCAGTATCCATAAGTCTCTGATGTCGGGTTCCCTTTAAGCTATGTACACATGTTATATGACACTTGGCCGAGGCGCCTGTTCAGGACCATCTCGGCTGAGAATCTAGTGTGTGTAACGTGTACAGGAATCCCACCTATATCACATAAAGATCTGGAACACCCGATCAGTGCCAATAAAGCCCAAGCCCATTGTTCCCCTCCTCACCCCGTCCACTGTAAGCCGTTCCATTGTGCACCGCAGTCTTCCCTCCTCCCTTCACCATAGCAACAAACACATCAATGAAAGATTGTACAGAGCTGGAAGCATTGCGCTTTACCTTGGTAGGAGACAGTCACTGGGCGTTTCTACACAGCTTTAGTACATACATTACACGTAAAGTGCCAATACATCTAGCGATGATGGGTAGATCGACCAAGACACAGATCTCTCTCTGATCAGAGAGAGAGAATCTGATGACTGACCATACACCACAGGCCAATTCCCGATCAATTTCAGCATGAAATCTCTCGGGAATCAGCCTCATGACGCCGCCTCCGCCACTGTCCCCCAAAATGTTAAGGTGCCAGCTGAAACAGGTGAGATTTTAATGCACGGGCACTGAAGGGGGCAAATTAACATTTGAGGGGACAGCAGTCAGGGGTTCGTTCATGACTATTTCTGATTACTACCGTGCACCAAATCAACCACGTTGGTGATTTCACAGCATGTTCGATTGATACATTCTGACGATTCTGGCCCAAAACCGATTGATTCGTTGATCATGCATGTTTGTTGCGGCACCAATTTTCATCCAATAAAATGTGAATCGGATGGTTGATCAGCCATCAAATGTGAATCGATGGTCGATCAGCCACCAAGTAGACAGATGTATGACCACCTCTACATGTGGCATTGTGATTACTGTCCCCTGAATGACAAGTCAGTGAGTCAGTACCAGAAACAATGGTGATTTCTGAGTGAGATAAGTCGAGGCTTACCTAGCAGCTGGATCTTCTTCTGCAGCTCAGTGATCTGCTCGTGTATGGGAGGTTTAACTCCAGGCAGAGTCATGGTACTCGGCATGGCTTCCTGCTACAGAATGAAATGGAGACATTTTATAATACGCCTTTATTGGTTTTCACCAATAGTATACTTACCTCCTAGACAGCTTTTCTTTTGACTCCGCCTACTGAAGGTGCTAGGGAGGTGACTCATCCTCTTCTGCTGCCTGGCTCCACCCATTTCCTTCCATGTTATGCAATCTTAGCCCATCCCACACACTCATGTGACCGCACACCTGTCCTCTGCACTGTTGCAGAAGGTACCACATACAGTAGGCATCCTGTTTACCATCCCCCCTCCTCATCCTACAGGTTTTCTTGCTGAGATGCCTGTGCAGAGCCAGATTGACAGGCCTTCACCCCTGCAGGAAATTAGGATTAGTCAGGCACCGGTGTATCTCCTGTCAGTGTGTTCATTTTTCAAAGAATCAGAAAAGCTGTAATGCAAGTAAGCAGTGTTTAAGAGGTGGGGAGCTTGAAAAATCCACCTGCAGCCAAATAGTAGTAACCCTGTATTATTGTTAACAGATCAAAGCTGTGGCAGGTTTTTACCGATAAATGGCCTATAAGCCACACATAATTCAGTGCAAATCGGTGCACACCCCTCTGCACAAACCTCTCACCGAATGACACAGGGAAAAAATCCAGCAAGTAGTATTTTGACACGGCAGATGGGTGTTCCTCATTCATTTATAATATTGTGCAAGAAGATTTTCCTTTTTGTTTGTAGAAAAAAAAAAAGAGAAACCGTGACCAAGAATTGAACTTCATCCCAATCAGTAGCTGATACCCCCTTTTACATGAGAAATCTATTCCTTTTCACAAAAGGATCATCAGGGGGCTCTGTGTGGCTGATATTGTGGTGAAACCCCTCCTACAGTGTGATGTCAGGACCGTGGTCCTGACAGTTTCCTGTATGTGAACCTAATTGCATTGTGGGAAATAACAGCTGTTTACAGCTGGGTCCAACTGCCAAAAAAGCAAGCAGCATCTCCTTCTACTGACATCACCTGCCAGCAGTACAAATGTCACCACGTGATAAATGTCTGAATGTAAATCAGGGAGAGGAAAAATTTTACAATGGGCAAACACTGACTAAATCATTTATACATAATAATTGTAAAAATGAAGCATTTTTGTTCATTACTTTATTTTCACTGGAGTTCCTATACAACAGACAATGTAGGTGCAGATTGACTAAGAGACAGGTCTCTCTCTGATCGAATCTGATCAGAGAGGGATCTGCTGCCTGCCCATACATCACAGGCTGATTCCTGATCGATTTCATGCTGAAATTGATCAGGAATCGGTTTTGTTGACGCTACATCTGCCGCCTCGACGCTGTCCCCCTAATGTTCAATGTGCCCCTACCAGAGCCAAGTGCACTGTACATTACCTGTCTGCATCCGCTGTTGGCTCCGGGCTCTGTCCATACATGCGTCCAACGTGGTTGCCGGAGTATTGTGGGGGCGTGCAGGACATCACATATGTGCACATACGTGCCCATTGAAAAAGGAGCGTTGCAGCTCTGAAACGTTGCTATGATGGCTGATAAGCAACTTTAACCAATAAAAGAGCATTTAATACAATTGGTGCCGGCTTCATCGCTACATAGCGCTTCTACAGCACTGAAACGCAATCGCCGGGAAGTTGCCTGAAAATGGTGCAGGCTACGCATTTGCGATTTTGAGCGATTAGCGCAAATCGCCCAAGTAAGAATGGGCCCACAGGGTTCTATTACACTAGTGCTTTCAAAAAGCGCTAGCGTTTGAGCGTTTTGCCGAAATCGACGGCAAAACACTCTAGTTTGAATGGGCCCTCAAGGTGCCCACTAACAGTACAATTTTCAGTGAAGAATGGCCTGAGCGATCAGATAAATGCGATCGGATTGGCAGAAAATAAACCTCATTAATGTCGCAAATCGACTGTGAACAGTTCTAATGGTGATTATTCTACAACAATTTAGTCAATAAGGAAAATGATGATAGATAGAAGGTATTGATTGGTTCATTGATGGTGAAATAATCGATGTATTAAGACATTTTATTTCCGCTTTTATCTGATCGCTTGGACGACTGAAAACTGTACTTGCTGCCGAAAGGAAGGGTAACATTGCCGTGTGTTGTCTGTGCACGGCAGTATTACTGCACTTATGTGCATCAGGCCTCTGACCATTGTGCATGTGCACACTTTCACTGCTAATAACTAATTAAAGGTCATAAAACTCTGTGTGTCTGAAAAACACTTTTGAGTACTGGGGACAGATAAAACATCCAATAGCTTAATATGTGTCTGTATGAGAGCTGCTGAAAACATCAAACCTGGATTTTTAAAGCAGACCTGAACTCAAAACTTCCTCTCTGCTCTAAAAGATACACGACAGTATAATAACCTTTAAAGAAAAAAATTATTTATTACAGCTGATACAAATCTTACAATAAATTTGCAGTGTTTCTACTTCCTGCTTTTATGGAAGCAGACATATTGTTAACAACCTGCCCTTTCAAATTAGCTTATCTGCCATGGCAGGCAGATGACACAGGGAGAGATCAAATTGCAGCTTGTGATTAGTCAAAGATGAGGGAGCAATAAAAAGGCTAAACTCTCTAAACACACACAGGGTGCATTTCTCTAATATTTCCTTCTGTCCTGTGCAAGATTTCAGGTCCACTTTAACATTTGAAACCAAAATAGGAAAGTGCACTTTTCTTAATACAGAAAGGCTATCATTCATAAAGCATTTCCGCATGCGGAAATGCTTAAAACAGCTGACTTTACCGACCACTCGGCAAAGTCAGCATTCATAAAGCCTCTTTCCGCATGGAAAAATGACTCTACCGAGCAGAGTGATAAATCACCGTCTTGTGCGGTGATTATCGGTACAAATGTAGCAAAATGTTCATTCATGAAGATCACCGCAAGCGGTGTGAGGTCGGGAAGTACAGCTCCCTCTCATGTGGCGATAACAATGTAAGTGAATGGAGACACACAGACCTCCCAGGCAGCTGCAGCAGAGCAGAACACTGAGAAATGTATCAACTCTGCAGCTTCCGTGTCTCCGCAAGCCTACCGCCTGTCTACCGCCAGCTTAGCTCGGGGAATCTCCGCACTGCTTCCGCACATGGATACATCTTTATGAATGCCCACCCAGAAGTCTAAAAATTCACCAGCGGTGTTTTCCCGCACTAATTCTCTTTACCGACAGCCTGTTCATGAATGATAGCCAAAGTGTTTCTTTGTGATGAGGGAGGAATCCCAGTGAAAGGAGGAAGCCCATATAATACAACCTGAATCCAGGCAGTTTTTTTTTATTTCTTTTTATTGAAAATCAAGCCTAGGACTCCAATGCTTGAAGCCTGGTATGAGCCGTACAATTTTCACTTACAGATCCAGGTCGATCTGTAAATGAAAACTGTAGATTTGACATCGATCAGATATCGAAGAAAGCTAGTGTACACACGTATGCTATTTTTCTCAAATTCCATTCAGATTTCCAATTGGCTGTTGGTCAAAAATGAATTGAAAAGACATACAAACAGAACAATAGCTAGTATGTCCGTTCTGCTTCCCATTGAGAAAGGGATCGATTTTTAGCTTGGGATTGGTCACCGGCAATTCACTAGATTGTATTTTTATTTCAGACTGATCCGATCATTTTCTTGATCATAAATAAGATCTGAAGTGAATACTGTATGGGGTGTACTAGATCTAAAGTGTGCCGGAAGGGAAATTTTGGCAAGCCTTTGGATAATCCCCCTCAAACCTGCTGGTACAACGTTAAGACCCTATGAACCTATTTTACAAGGGCTTGTTGAATACTGTAGGTTGGCACGCCGGCACTCCTGTGTGTACAACTGTGGCGAAAGCACACTGAGGTCCGGCACCTGCGCAGCTGCACAGAGCCATTCATACAAAGCTACTTTCTCCATGCACAAGGGGCTTCTTGGTACTGCACAGGCCATTGTAGCACAGCCGTGAAGGAGAGGGTCCTGGCATTCAGCGGTGGGCTCAGACCGGATGGCAAAAGCCTCTAGATGATTTTTCATTTTTAAAATCACAGGTTTTCTTTAGAGAGCCCATTGATGATACAATACTGGTTGTACAATCTTACCACAGCTATGTAATATGAGGGACTACCTAAAGTGCATACATGAATATACGCCGTCCGTAATTTTGGCGCAGGGTGGGCCGAATGACAGCTCACCCTGCTGCTGCACAAATTCCAGGTGGCGTTAATTATTATTCCCCGTCTGAGTTGTAGCAACTCAGAGGGAGAAGTAATTCAGGATCCGGCGATCACTGAAACCCCGAAATTACCTGTGGATGGCCATAGACATAATAATATGCCCAGGTCAGATGCAGTGCAGGTTAGGGTGCCACCAAAATGACCTGCTTGGACCCAAAGTATCTTTTCGCAGAACTGTGCATTCACTCAATTTACCCTTCTACTACAGATGTGGTAAGATGGTCACCTCTAGACAGATGGCTATACATAGATAAGACAGATCGCATACTGATGATGAGTAGGATGACAGACAGCCTAACACATTTCTCCCACCTTCAGAAGAGGCTCTTCCCCTCCTTTCACCTCCAGCAGCTGGTCTTCTGAGCAACTTTTGATTATGTTTGTTCCTTAGTAACGGTTTCCATGGGGACCACTGACAAGCCCTTCCATTGGCTGGTGGCATCCGCCATATTGGTAGAGGCAGCAGGTAGGCTAGGCGGCCGTCCCTATACCCCACTGCCGCTTTCCAGCGCTGCTCCAGCTAGATGATCTCAGTATCACAATAGTACATACGTCACGTTACAAGCCATTACAATCAGAAGCTCATATCCGCCCGCCTCACAGGCAACCTCTGTGCGCCATGACAGACCTGCCGTCATTACTCTGCGCACAGACCACATAATAATACGCTAAAAACGTGACCCGAGCGCATTTCTGGTCATACCTGCTTCCGTTCATGGGTTATTTTGTTATTATTATGTAATAAAAGATTTTACAACAGCTGAGATTTGCCACGCTCAAGATGGCGGCGCTGAGCGGCTGGATGTGACGTCAGCGGAAGTGAGGCCAACGAGGACTTTGCTCTGGGTGGCAGTGACAGTAGAAGGCGGATCTTGACAGCCGGGTGGATTGAGCTCAGGATGCGGGCGCTGCTGTTGGTTTTGGGGGTCCTGGCGGTGGCGGGAGGCAGAGCCGTGGAGGTGAAGAGGCCGCGGGGGGTCTCCCTGTCCAGTGAGTGTCTCCCCCATTCATTGCCCCGCTCTTCCGGTCCCCAGTGCTGGTGGCCATCATTGTCCTACTGCATTGTCACACGTTATGCTGCTTCCTGCTCCTCTCTATATCCTGTACACAGGTGTACTTTGCCTTCTTAAAACAGAAGGACATTTTTAATAATTCAGCTATAAGTGAACATTTGTGGTTACCCACAATGCACCATTACTGAATATGCAAATTATCTCTGCCCCTGAAGCCAGGCTAGCATCCAGAACCGCTGGTGTATGGCAAGCCTAAGCTTTAAAGAGAACCAGAGACAAACTAAAGAAAAGCTTTTATACATACTTGGGGATTCCTCCAGCCCCATACGAACATATCGCTCTCACACTGCCATCCACCGCTGCCCACAACTTCGAGAACCGGCTCCCGTCACTGACGTCTTCGGAGCCAGCTACGCAGAAGAAGTGCGCCCTCTATGTATCTTCAGCGGCTGCTGGAGAGATACGCAAAGAGCGCACTTCTACGGTATACTGGCTTCGACTGACGGAAGAGCGGGGAGCTGGTTTTCGTAGCTGTGGCCAGTGGGGGATGGCGGCGTGGGAGCGATCCGTGTGTATGGAAGACCCAGGTATGTATAAAAGCTTTTCTTTAGTTTGGCTCTGGTTTTCTTAAAATTTTACACAGCCACATCAACCCCACATGTAGACAGCCTGTTTCTGACTTTTGGACCTCATCAATACGTGGCAGGGATCGATATAGCTGTATGGGCTAGAGATAAATTGCATATTCAATAGTGGTGCATTGTGGGTAACCACAAATGTTCACTTATAGCTGAATTATTGCAAATTTCCTTCTGTTTTAAACAGGGCTGTGGAGTCGGTCCAAAAATCCACCGACTCCGACTCCTCAGTTTAGGATTCCACCGACTCCACGACTCCGACTCCTCTAATTTGCATATTACAATTTTGTTGATTAAAAGTATGTAACATGAAATTCGTCTCTTAACTGCCAACGCTTAGGAATTTTACAAGACAACTGAAGTGAGAAGGATATGTAGACTACTATATTTATTCCCTTTAGACTAAAACTAGTCCTTGGTAAGAGAGTACTTGTAAAAGGTACAAACCAGAACAAAGAACATCTATCAGGCCCTAGGCAATGTAAGTGTGGGTACATGTAAGAGTGATGTACAGGTACTCTGCAGGGGAAGGAGGAGATTGTAAACAGACAACACCTCTGTGTTCAATGTGCACAGCATTCTCAGTGGATTCCCTGCAGCTCTGTGGGGAGTGCATCTGTAGAGTATAGTACTACTGTGTAACAAAGTAAACCTGAGACAGATTGAATTAAAGTTTTAGACATACCTGGGGCTTCCTCCAGCCGCCTTCAGGATAATCAGTCCCTCGTTGTCCTCCTCCACCACCTGGATCTTCTGCTATGAGTCCAGGTACTTGAGCCAGTCAGGCGTAGTGCGCATGCACACACTCCGCCGCCTGGAGCATACTACACCTGTGCAGCACTATTGCGCAGGTGCAGAATGTTCCTGGCTGTGGGAGCGGCATGCGGCTGGACAGCGCTGACTGGCTGAATTACCAGGACTCATAGCAGAAGATCCGGGTGGTGGAGGACAGCGAGGGACTGATTAGCCTGAAGGGGGCTGGAGGAAGCCCCAGGTATGTATAAAACTTTACTTTTCATCCATCTCAGTTACCCTTTAATTTGTAGTCACCAAACCAAATTTTAATAACATATCAAATTATTTGATTTCATGAGCAAAGGGAGTGCATACATTTGCATAAATCAGCATCAATGCAGAATTATTTCCATCTCGTTGACCATCTCTATTAGTGACACAGCTACACATCAGGCTTTATTCTTACAGCATAGATGTTATTTAGTATATATAAGAGATTCCTGTGTACACATCATATATACAGTCACAATCAGATATGTATATCTGACCTTAAAAATACGAGGACTGCTTTATTGAAGCAGCACGAGTAACTAATTTTGATTGGTTTATTTCATTTTTGTGGACTAAGCACAGCTATTACTGTATATATACACATTATTTTTAATGACTATTATCTGAGAAATAGAACATATTATCATATTTTCTATTTTAATTACAGTTACAAATTCATTAGGAGTCGGTGCATTTTTTCCCGACTCCGACTCCAGGCACCCAAAATTGCCCGACTCCACGACTCCGACTCCGACTCCACAGCCCTGGTTTTAAATGAATAGTAAGGCAAAAAATCAGCGTTACTCACCTGGGGCTTTCTCCAGCCCCTTGCAGCCAACTGTCCCACACTGACCGCTGCGCTCTCCTCTGTCCCTGGCTCCCTGCATGGTGCAGAGGACGACCTCAAGGTCATCCTTACTGCGCCTGCGTGAAGTGCGCTAGGCTAGCTACATGATAGAAAAAAATTTTTTTGCAACAAAACCGCCAGGGAGGTGAATGGATCTGCTCTGCCATTCCCGAAAAATGCATGCAGCAGTGCGATAGCGCATCATGTGGGAACGGTAATAGTGCTGTCTATGCCCTTCTACCGTTCTTGGGTGTCTGAAATGCTCACGGCAGCACGTATAGTCTAAACGAGGCCTTAAGCTTTTAATATGATGGCATATTTTTCAGATGCTTACGTCCTTTGTGTTAATAAGAATCTGAAACACAAAAAAATCAATGTGATGAAAATGTATTACAGAATACGTCTTTATCAGTCCATTTGAATAGTATGCTGCCTAAATCCGTACTCAGTGAAAGGGACCCGTCCTTGTCATGAAAGCTGCTGTGTATTGTGAACATATTATTCTTCTGCAAGGACACATGTCACGCTCACACACAATGAAATACTCAGAGTACAGTTGCTAACACACACGCCTTTCTGCTGTAATGAGGACCAAAGACAGGTGCAATTAAGGACATTAGAAATATGAAGGAACATGCCAGATATACCAGTTGCTTGGTTGCCCTGCTGATCCTCTGCCTGTAATACTTTTAGCTATAAACCCAAACAAGCATGCTGCAGATCAGGTGTTTCTGGCATTATTGTCAGATCTGACAAGATTAGCTGCATGCTTGTTTCTGGTGTTATTCAGACACTACTGCAGTAGATCAGACGGGCTGCCATACAGCTGCTATTGTTTAAAAGGAAACACATATGGCAGCCTCCATATACATCACTTCAGTTGTCCTTTAAGTTGACATTTGATAGACATTGAATAAGAATTTCAGCCTTTATATAAAAACTTATAGTTTGAAAGAATGACTTAGAACTCTCCAACATACAGTTGCTTTTTTATAGCACAGGAATATGGTAGCTAGTACGGTTGAGTTGAGCCATAGGGAGCAGTTCTCCAATCACAGCACCCTCTATAACAAGCATTCTAATTGGCTGGATTGTGTGGAATTACTACAACCTATCGGAAACCTAGCAGTTCTAGAGGGTGCTGACCACTCAATCATGTTAGCGGAATTTCCCTAGGGACTTTCTAGCAGGCTCCCCTTAACCATACTAGTGCTCAAACATGTTCCATAGCACTTTACAGAGTATATTGTATAATTTATGTCCCTGCTGCTCTTCAGGGTTATTTGTGTTATGAGGTCTCTACCACAGTCTCTTAGGTGTGTGAGAATACATTGGCAAAGGAGGGGGGGGGAGTGGAATCAGTTAACCATGCAGTAGTATTCTTTTTTTATTATTATTATTTACATCAACATCTTCCATAGAGCTGTACATAGTACAAAACAAATATTTGGACGCATAGATACACGAAAAGTTCAAAACTCTGTACAATGAGGACATCCAGCAATACAAATACATACATAGCTGATGAGTGATTTCAGACATTACAAATACCAATCAAGGGGGTAGTTGTTTGGAGACATTAGGGAAGAATATACAGGGGTTAGCTGAGCTCGTCCATACCGCTCAGGAAGTTAAGGAAACAAGATGACATGAATGTAGAGGCAGCAGATAGACAGTCGGGTACTCAAAATAGTGTAGTGAGTCAGGGGCAGAGAAATAGATTTGGGTGTCATCGGCATAATAATGATATTGAAAACCAGAAGAGCTTATTGTCCCAGGCCATGATTGTAAATGAAGAGAAGAGGTCAGAGGACGGAGCCTTGTGGTACACCAACAGTATATTTGTTTCTGAATTGATGAGTGGAAATCTGAGCTCCTGGAGGGAACCCACGTAAACACGTGGAGGCTACATACAGACTACATGCCAGGATTGACATCTGAGGTTCTATGGCTGCAAGGCATAGTGATATCCCATTTCAGCTGCCCATGCACTAATCAATTTTCCTATTTGATTCTCTTGCACATTCAATCGATCTGTGCGGAATCAATTCACCCAATATGTACAATTAATCGGAAACCTCTGATCTGCATGCTTGTTCGGGAGTCTACTGCTAAATGCATTAGAAGAGGAGGATCAGTATGACAGCCAGGGAAGAAAATAAATATGACAGCCTCCATATCCCGCTCATGTCAGTTGTCCTTTAAGGAGTTATCTGGGATTTCTCCTGTCCTGACATGGATGGCATTTAGTCCATACGATGGATTTTCGCAACGCCTTGTTTCTCAAGTGTGGGGCGATAATTACTGACCTCCCGTTTTCAAAGCAGTTGGTCTGTAAAATGTTAGTATGGTCACAATTCTGCTTCTAAAAGGAATTGTGCCATGCAGCAGTACAGACAAAGGTTATAAGGAACCTGCTGTGAGAGGGATATGGAGGCTGGCATATTTATTTCCTTTTAAACAATACCAGTTGTCTGGCATCCCTGCTGATCTCTTTGACTGCTGTAGTGTCTGAATCACACACCTGAAATAAGCATGCATCTGATATGCATGCTTGTTCAGGGTCTACGGCTAAAAGTATTGGAGGCAGCTTCTCAGCAGGACAGCCTGGCAATCTGCATGGTTTTATAAGGAAATAAATATGTCAGCCTCCATATCTCTCTCACCTCTGGTTCCCTTTCATAGGATCCGGTAGGGTTCTGCAGTGCCAGTAGCATTGTTGATAGGAGCCCCCTCCTGCTGCTTCCCCACTGTTACAGGCCGCTGCCTGAAGATGGTGTGCTTAGTCAGCATCATGGACATCTTGTATTCAGTCTCTCAAAGTGACCTCTAGTGGTGGGGAGGACCCACACCGTAACAGCAGAGTTACTGGGGGATGAAACTGATCCACTCCTCCCTTAAAAAGTACAGACTGCGCTATTGCAAGCGTACAGTAGCAAGAAAAAGTATGTGAACTCTTTGGAATTATATGCTATACATTTACAAAATACCATGCAGTAATACAGGATGCCTGCAATACTTATACTTTTGTTGATTTGACATTGTTACTGATTCATTTGCAGATCGGGCTTTTTATGAGGAGCCAAAACCATTCACTTGTCTAGATGGATCCCGGACAATCCCATTTGACCGAGTGAACGACGACTACTGTGACTGTGCCGATGGGACTGATGAGCCAGGTAACCATTTACTGGAGTAGAGCGCTCAGGTCTGGGAGTGCTGCTAAATCCTAACAGCCTCTTATATGAGACTCCAGCACCAGAGCATTTTCTTTTTCTTCTTACTCTGTGATTGGCTCCTGATTGGTGCATGGGGGCTGCTGTGGTTTAGCGCCAGTGCGTGCGAGAAAGTGCCATGGGAGTGCATGGAGCCATTGTAGTTAAATCTACTCTGTGTCATGATTAACCACTTCAGCCTTCAGTCGTTTTCACTTTATGCATCTGAGCAATTTTCACCTCCCATTCATTAGCCTATAACTTTATCACTACTTATCACAATGAACTGATCTATATCTTGTTTTTTCCGCCACCAATTAGGCTTTCTTTGGGGGGTACATTTTGCTAAGAGCCACTTTACTGTAAATGCATTTTAACAGGAAGAATAAGAAAAAAAATGGAAAAAATTCATTATTTCTCAGTTTTCAGCCATTATAGTTTTAAAATAATACATGCCTCCATAATTAAAACTCACGTATTGTATTTGGCCATATGTCCCGGTTATTACACCGTTAAAATTATGTCCCTATCACAATGTATGGCGACAATATTTTATTTGGAAATAAAGGTGCATTTTTTCCGTTTTGCATCTATCACTATTTACAAGTTTAAAATAAAAAAAATTTAGAAATATTTCATCTTTACATTGATATTTAAAAAGTTTAGACCCTTAGGTAAATATTTACATGGTTGTTTTTTTTTAATTGTAATGTTTTTTGGGTTTTTTTTTGTATTAAACATTTTATTTGGGTATTTTTGGGAGGGTGGGATGTAAACCATAGTCTATAATGTAAATGTGTCTTGAGTTTTATTTTTTTCACTTTTAGTTGTAGTTTTACTTTTTGGCCACAAGATGGCGGCCATGAGTTTGTTTACATGACGTCACTCTAAGCGTAACATACGCTTAGAGCGACGCATGGGGGACGTTACAGCCAGAAAAAGCGAAGCTTCCGAGAGAAGCTGTCGCTTTTTCAGCGGGGGAGAGGAATCAGTGATCGGGCACCATAGCCCGATTCACTGATTGCCAGGCTAACGAACCGCGGCCGGGAGCGTGCGTGCACATGGCCTCCTGGGCGTAGGTAGTACGTCCAGGAGGCCAAAGTAGTTAAGCATCCATAAACACAGCGTAGATTTAACTACATGCAATACCAAACCGGTTCATAATCAGTTAAAGGGGCACTATGGCGAAAAAATGGTAAAATTTTAAAATATGTTCCAACACAGACAATGTTTCTTCTGAGTAAAATAAGCCATAAATTACTTTTCTCCTATGTTGCTGTCACTTACAGTAGGCAGTAGAAATCTGACAGAAGCGACAGGTTTTGGACTAGTCCATCTCTTCATAGGGGATTATCAGCAATACTTTTATTCTTTATAAAGATATCCCCTAAAAAGGATTTAAACAATGATGCTGGCCAACTTCCCTGCTCCCTACACAGTTTCTTTGGCAGTTGGACAGAGCAACTGCCATTCACTAAGTGCTTTTGAAAATAAATACATCCCTGAGAATCCCCCCCCCCCCCCCATTAAGCGATGGACTAGTCAAAAACCTGTAATTTCTGTCAGATTTCTACTACCTACTGTAAGTGACTGCAACATAGGAGAAAAGTAATTTATGGCTCATATTACTCTGGGGAAAAAAGTACTTGTTTGTTTGCACATATTTTAAATTTTAACATTTTTTTGCCGTAGTGCCCCTTTAAGGTAAAGAAAGACAAGCACATCACTTAAAGGGAATCAGAACCAAGTAACATTATTTCAAATAAACACATGATGTACCTGCAAATTAATATTACATACTTACCTCGCTGTTAGTTTCTCTCAGAAGTTCACCATTTTCTTCTCAGGATTTCTTTCAGTTCTGACAAGATTTTGTCAGAATTAAAATATAGCAGTTGCTGTCAGTTATAATTGAAAGAACAACTGATGTGCAAGGTAATGTCCATGTTTCCCAATGGTTGAAGTGGGGGATATAACAGTTTAACAGTGTGCTGACCCGGAAGCGGTTATGGGGTAATGGCTATTTTTAAAATGGAGGACAGAGAATTCCATCAATCACAGTGTACAAGCAGGGCGTGACAGAGAAGAAAGAGATTGATGAGTAGACTACACGGGAGGTAAGTATGACCTGTGTATCTTTATTTTGACTTTTAATTTTCAGTTCAGGTTTGCTTTAACTAACAATAACTTATTTATTCATTCTATTTCACAAAAATGTCTCAATCACGAACAATGTAAGTTATTATTATTGCTTTAACATATTCCTTATATTAACCCCATGTACAACGCTGCAAAATCTTTTCCCCAGCAGAATATTATAATGCCAACATACCTTGCAGGTACTGTAACCAGCAATCAGTGTATACATAATACAAATTCCCACATTAGAAAAGTGGTAATTGTCTGCTAACTAATGAGCTATAAGGTGTTGTACTGCAATTATAATACATATCTAGAGATGAGCGTAATGACCTAATTACGATTTTGCGAAATTTCGCGTAATTAGTGTAATTACGATTATGGCCGTAAGTACATAATCGTACTGAAGAAGGATTTCGCGAAATTTCGCGTAAGCGTAATTTTCGCGTAATTTTCGCATTACAGTCGTATCATGCCGTAATTTCGCATTAAACGCTACCGTAATTTCGCGTTAAACCGTAACGCTCCGTATAATATAAAAAAGCCGCCGACTTTAAGGGTTAATAGCAAAGCCCCCTTAAATGCTAAGAGCCTCAAATTTGGAGAATATATTAAGGAGATCAGGAGGAATAAGAGGAAAAATTTTTTTTTCAAAAAGACCTTATAGTTTTTGAGAAAATCGATGTTAAAGTTTCAAAGGAAAAATGTAAACATTTAAAAACCCGCCGACTTTAACGGTTAATAGCAAAGCCTGCTTAAAGTTTAGGAACACCAAATTCCCAGGGTATATTAAGGGGATCAGTGGGAATAAGAGGAAAATTTTTTTTTTCAAAAACACCTTATAGTTTTTGAGAAAATCGATTTTTAAGTTTCAAGGGCAAAAATGTCTTTTAAATGCGGAAAATGTCAGTTTTTTTTGCACAGGTAACAATAGTGTATTATTTTCATAGATTCCCCCAAGTGGGAAGAGTTTTACTTACTTCGTTCTGAGTGTGGGAAATATAAAAAAAAAACGACGTGGGGTCCCCCCTCCCAGACCTCTTTAACCCCTTGTCCCCCATGCAGGCTGGGATAGCCAGAATGCGGAGCACCGGCCGCGTGGGGCTCCGCACCCTGACTATACCAGCCCGCATGGTCCATGGATTGGGGGGTCACGGAGGGGGAGGGGCAGCCAAGCTTTCCCCTCCCCCTCCGAGCCCTTGTCCAATCCAAGGACAAGGGGCTCTTCTCCACCTCCGATGGGCGGTGGAGGTGGAGGCCGCGATTTCCTGGGGGGGAGGTTCATGGTGGAATCTGGGAGTCCCCTTTAAAAAGGGGTCCCCCAGATGCCCACCCCCCCTCCCAGGAGAAATGAGTATAGAGGTACTTGTACCCCATACCCATTTCCTTTAAGAGTTAAAGTAAATAAACACACAGACACTTAGAAAAAGTATTTTAATTGAACAAAAAACATAACCACGAAAAAAGTCCTTTAATATTCTTAATTAACCATTAATACTTACCTGTCCCTTTAAATAAATGATCCCTCGCAATATCCTCGGAAATGTTCTATCAGTTACAATGTAACAAAGTTATTACAATGTAACAACTTTGTTACATTGTAACTACGCCGCACCCGACGCCACTCGCCGCTCAGCCGCCGCATACGCGTCCGTGCAGGACGCTAAGTCCCCGCAGCTCCCGCTGTCCACCCCGCCCACATCTGTCACCCACATGTCACCCACATGTGGGTGACATGTGGGAGAGGCGGGGAGGGCAGCGGAGCCGGCGGGGACTTAGCGTCCTGCACGGACCCGACAGAGCTCTGAGCTATATAGCTCAGAGCTCTGAGAAGCATCTTTGTATTTGGGCTCCAAGGAGCCCCATTGGTCCTTAGCAGACCAATGGGGTTCCTTCAAATCAGAAGGAACCCCATTGGTCTGCTAAGGACCAATGGGGCTCCTTGGAGCCCAAATACAAAGATGCTTTCGAGAGCTCTGAGCTATAGCTCAGAGCTCTGTCGGGTCCTGCAGCGCAGACGCGGCGGCGGCGGTGAGTGACGTCGGGTGCGGCGTAGTTACAATGTAACAAAGTTGTTATATTGTAATAACTTTGTTACATTGTAACTGATAGAACATTTCCGAGGATATTGCGTGGGATCATTTATTTAAAGGGACAGGTAAGTATTAATGGTTAATTAAGAATATTAAAGGACTTTTTTCGTGGTTATGTTTTTTGTTCAATTAAAATACTTTTTCTATGTGTTTGTTTATTTACTTTTAACTCTTAAAGGAAATGGGTAAGGGGTACTACAAGTACCTCTATACTCATTTCTCCTGGGAGGGGGGTGGGCATCTGGGGGACCCCTTTTTAAAGGGGACTCCCAGATTCCACCATGAACCCCCCACCCAGGAAATCGCGGCCTCCACCTCCACCGCCTATCGGAGGTGGAGAAGAGCCCCTTGTCCTTGGATTGGACAAGGGCTCGGAGGGGGAGGGGAAAGCTTGGCTGCCCCTCCCCTTCCGAGACCCCCCAATCCATGGACCATGCGGGCTGGTATAGTCAGGGTGCGGAGCCCCACGCGGCCGGTGCTCCGCATTCTGGCTATCCCAGCCTGCATGGGGGACAAGGGGTTAAAGAGGTCTGGGAGGGGGACCCCACGTCGTTTTTTTTTTATATTTCCCACACTCAGAACGAAGTAAGTAAAACTCTTCCCACTTGGGGGAATCTATGAAAATAATAACTATTGTTACCTGTGCAAAAAAACCTGACATTTTCCGCATTTAAAAGACATTTTTGCCCTTGAAACTTAAAAATCGATTTTCTCAAAAACTATAAGGTGTTTTTGAAAAAAAATTTTTTCCTCTTATTCCCACTGATCCCCTTAATATACCCTGGGAATTTGGTGTTCCTAAACTTTAAGCAGGCTTTGCTATTAACCGTTAAAGTCGGCGGGTTTTTAAATGTTTACATTTTTCCTTTGAAACTTTAACATCGATTTTCTCAAAAACTATAAGGTCTTATGCTGGTGTATGCGCATGGTGCACATGGACACATAACATTAGCTCCCTTGTGCGATTGGTAAGATGCACTGTCTTTCCCAGGAGAGGAAGTTAGGATGTGTGCTCCTAATCCATTGATAGGTTTGATGCAATGAATGTGTTTGCATGTCTGCACTATGCATGTTACAGGGCCAGAGTTAGGACACCTATGTTTACCTGGGTACTTCTGCGCAGTATAGGTGATTAAGCATAAGAATGCATTCTTCTGTGAACTAAAACCCTGGCTTTTAATTTAGCTGTAGGGATAACAGTTGTGCCTGGATGAGTGAATCTGTGAATGCAATTGTTTGAACATTTGCATGTGAGTATGCGAAGGGTTAATAGATTTTTGCTGTTTTCTAGCCACACCCCCTTCAGCACCTCCCTTTCCCTAATAATTTATTTAATGTCCTAACTAGAGGCGATGTGCCTGGATATATGTATGTTTATTCTTATCATTGACCCCTGTGGCTAGGGTCCAATTCGGTGCACTCCCCCCTTCCCCTGTATGTTTGTCAGCATGCAGACAGCTTATGCTGGTGTATGCGCATGGTGCACATGGACACATAACATTAGCTCCCTTGTGCGATTGGTAAGATGCACTGTCTTTCCCAGGAGAGGAAGTTGGGATGTGTGCTCCTAATCCATTGATAGGTTTGATGCAATGAATGTGTTTGCATGTCTGCACTATGCATGTTACAGGGCCAGAGTTAGGACACCTATGTTTACCTGGGTACTTCTGCGCAGTATAGGTGATTAAGCATAAGAATGCATTCTTCTGTGAGCTAAAACCCTGGCTTTTAATTTAGCTGTAGGGATAA
Organism: Hyperolius riggenbachi; assembly: GCF_040937935.1. Lineage (NCBI taxonomy): Eukaryota > Metazoa > Chordata > Amphibia > Anura > Hyperoliidae > Hyperolius > Hyperolius riggenbachi. The sequence continues at coordinate 65,237,745 of NC_090648.1, forward strand.
CAGTTGTGCCTGGATGAGTGAATCTGTGAATGCAATTGTTTGAACATTTGCATGTGAGTATGCGAAGGGTTAATAGATTTTTACCTAGCATTAGAGACTCGTTTCTCCAGCAGGATCTCACTGCTTACTTATTTAGGGTCTTGCCATGCTGTGCAGGGAAAGGCTATAGAAGAGGCGTATACTCAGAAAATTGCTAAGTAGCCTTTTGGTGTAATGTTGTGCTGCCCAACACCCTGTAAACATATTTGTTTTTTTCTTTAAACTCCAAACATGAGAGCAGCATGCAAACAGGCTCTACCGGTACTGCAGCTCAGCAGATCCTCTTATCTCAGGAGTTTGGATTGCGTAATTACTGCCTGATTGTTGTCATCAGTACATGTGATTTATTTTGCCAATAATTTATTATGATTATTACATTAGGCATCATTTGCATTTTATTAGGAACCCAGGTTCCAGTAAATTATGTGAAAACATTTTTCCCCTCGTGCACACAGCTGATAACATCGTTATGTACCCCAAGTTTTGTTTTTTACTCTGTACAGTGCCATTCAATGAGGAGGCTATAATACAGTGTGTTGTGCATAATGTCAAAGGCCATCAAGCCCCTATTGCAGTGATGGCTAACCTTGGCACTCCAGCTGTGACAAAACTACAAATCCCAGCATGCCTCTGCCTCCCCGAGTTATGCTTAGATCTGTCGGAGTATTGCAATGCCTCATGGGACTTGTAGTTCCACCACAGCTGGAGTGCCAAGGTTAGCCATCACTGCCCTATTGTATAAAACATGTAAAAAGTACCGTTCCCTAAGGGCCCTTTCACACTAGAGGGCTTTTTCGGCGTTTTAACGCCACGGCCAAAGTGGGCCTTTTCCAAGGTAAAATGAAAGTCCATAGACTTTCATTTTACCTTTCACATCTAACGCCGCGTTTTGGAGCGTTGCGTTTCAACGCTCCCAGGCGCTTTTTCTGGGCCTACCGCGGCGTTTCTTATTACAATTGATATGATGTAGTGGCGTTAAAACGCCTTGAAAACGCCTGCAGCCAAAACGCAACGTTTTAGCCTTTTTACCACTGCCTGTAGTGTGAAAGAGCCCTAAGGGAGGCCCGTGAATAGAGTGGGAGGGCTCCCTGTTTGTATGCTCTCCTCCATCTTCTCCAGGGAGACAAACAGGATGAAATTCCGCACGATGTCTGTAGCAAAAGCATTCCAATTTTATCAAATTAAAGGGCAACCTAGGTGAAAATGAGCTAATAAAATAAACAATTGTATCTACCTCCCTTCTAAAAATTACTTTTTAAGTTATTCCACAGTTTTATTTTATGCTTAAATCTACTTCTTAAGTTTTAACTGTTTTTATTGTTCTTGCTCAATGACACATTCATTGAAGTATGCCAGAGCTAAAATCTATGAACTATTGACCTTTTATCTCTTTCCTGCTCTCAAGCAGTTTTCTGCTAGGAAAGTGTTTTATAGTTGGAATTTCTTATCAGTGTCAGCCACTTACATACCTGATATTTAATTCTTTCAGGCAGAGAAAGAAAAAAAGGAACACAGCATTTGCAGTTATTTGTGTGCTAGGCACTGTACATACCCATGTCTATCTCATCATGTCACATGTCACCTTGGGTATTCTTTAAAACCCATACAGCCAGGTAACTGACATGTTTGGTAAGGACCAGGAGGTCCGAAACATGTCAGTTACCTGGCTGTATGGGTTTTAATCTGATTTAATAAAGTTGTAACACTTTTTGCTACAGATGTTGTGCAGAACTTCTTGCTTTTCGTATCTATGGGTCCAAGTCACCTGGTTCTAGCACTCGGAGCAGCGGAGGTAGAGCGGAATTCACTTTACCTTTACTCCTCCAGGGAGACCCGCAGGTGCCGCGGTGTCAGCTCCTGCAGCAGTGTTTGGAATATCTGACCACCACAATGCATCCTGGGAGATGTAGTCCTTCGATGTGAGCACATCTCCTGCCCAGAATACGTACTTGCATTGAAGGTCTGCATCTCCCGGCATGCATTGCGGTGGCTTGGATCGTTTCCCATCTAGTTCAAGCAGTTGAAATGATGCAGTGCAGACACCAGGAGCAGCCACACACTCACAAAACTTCATGTGACTATTTTGTGACAGGAGTTGTAGCTGCAGATAGCACTTTTCATACACAAAGGTCATATTTAATTGTCTGGGTTACTAAGTTGTTAGAAGAAATAGCTGATGCTGACACAGAGCCAAGACCTCTCTTAAAAAGCAAAGCTAAATGTTATGTTTGCCTTCCTAAAACGGAAGGTATTTGCAATAATTCAACTTTAAAGAACATCTGTGGTGAATTTACAGCACATTAAAATAAACATATTACGGTTTCCCCCATTATTCCCCCTCTTCATTTCTCCTATTTTCGCCGTTCCCTGCTGCCATTAATAACTTAATTAATAAAATATAGTTTTTAAACCCTTGTGCAAGGTGGCTGCAATGTAAAGTGCTTCCAGGTCAGTACACAGTCTCCATGTATTGCTGTGCAGGAGAGATGAGCTGAGTTAAAGCACAAGAGGCAGATCTCCCTCTCCCTGCTGTCTGGAGCTTGCAGAAAGGTCAGGGATGACTCCTCAGATGACATGCATCAAGGGGAGGGAGAGGCTGAGAGCAGGGAGGAACAGCTGCTGTATTGTCTGCCTCTTCCTGCAGCACAATATTCCTCTAACTAGAGGAATAATTAGAAAGGAGCAGGAGAGAGACAGCACAGCTGTTTCTACAGGAGGCAGGGGAAAAAAGATTAGTACTTTTGAAAGGAACATATCTATTCATTTAAATTGCATTTTGAAAAAGGGCCACAGAACCCCTTTACTCCTTGTAAGAGTCTATCTCAATACATTCAAAACCAATTGCTTTCAGTACATATATAATACATGTTTTCAGGCCTGGAGTAAAGGATCACAACTGACAATAGAGTGTCTAATAGTGAAGGTTTACTAACACGTAAAATAAGTTACACAGCTTTTATACATTCCAGTGCTAGAGCTTACGTGACAGCTAAAAATACAAAACACAGTGCATTACCATAGTAGATCACTAGTCAGTGTCTCTAATGTCAGCTAGTTCCTTGGGAATCAGCTGTCTACTCAAATCCCCTTGTCACCATAATGTATATATATCCAGTAGGAAGTTACACCCTTATACTAAAATACCCTTCTTGGTTTATGCAGAAAACTCTGACTATTAAATAAATCTTATCAATTCCCTCCTTATTATCCCCATATAGGGATAATCTAAAAAGTAGTCTATTCTAACATCAATCTTTATCTAAACTATGTGACAGATATACCATGGTACAACATAAACCTAGGAAGGACTGTAATTCCAATATAATATTATTCATCACTATCTAGTGGGTGATAAGAATACATACAATTTTATGCAATTATAATAATATTCATACATCTCAGTAACAAAATCAGTTCCTGAAAATAACAGAGCGCCCACAGAAACAAAAATGGTCACTGAGAGGTTGATCCTTTTTTCCTATCAATTTCCTCATTAATTCTGAAAGGATAAATCAATACTAAAAGTTACTCATAAAACCTAATACTAACTAAAGGTGTTTATCTACAAGAAATTATTATTGTCTAAAGTGAGGCATCGGAAACATTTTAAACTAGATTAATACACTACACATACATTAAGTACAACAACACACTCCCACTAGCAATGTTCTTTAGGTTTAGGTGATGTCAAAATATCAGTTCATCACTTTTCCTCCAAGCTCATAAAACAAAAAGAATAAAACAAAAATAAAATGGTTCTTGTCCGCTGATATTCGGTAATCCGGTTTATTCATATTCATAGTATGATGAAAGAGTATTGTCCATCTGGATGATGACAGAAGGTGATGGAAACAATCCATCCTCATAATGAACACAAATATTCTTCTGTCAAGCTCTTGAAATAACAATGGGAGTCAAGAGCCTGACGTGCAGCCTGCGTGGTTGCACTAAGTCCTGTGGGAGGCATTATTGTGGCCTGAGCACCCACAAGGAATCAAACTTGCAACAAAAGCTTCAGGTGAAGAACTTGCAGCCAGGTTGTAGAAAGCAGGGAAAGGTGAACTCACTTCTCATCCCAGATGGTAGTTGGGAAAGAGACCTCACATCACAGCTGTTAGAGGCGGAGTTTCTTCCAAAGCATGACACATGAGAAAGGAAGGATGCAGCCATTACCACCACAGGAGCAGACCAGGGCATGTAGGCTCATCCTCAAAGCAAAGAATCATCCCGCTAAGGCTGCCGCATCCCAGCAAAATGGAATCAAAGCAAACAATCTCCAAGTCTTGCAGAAAAGCAGGTGACATCATAGATGAATCTTCAAGTGGACAAGTCTATCAACAACACTTGTACAGGCAAATGAGTAATTGATATATAAGACAAGAGTTCAAAGTTCATCAAATTATATGAGCCAAAGAGGTAGAATAAAAACTCTCAAAATGATATAGAATGTCCATCAAAATTTTTTAGCTTGGAGGGTGTGTGCTTATTGCAAAACTTAAATACCACATGTGTAGTTCTTCAATTCTACCAATTATTCATATAGTAATGTGCGTCACTTATTGCAATATAAACAAGTACATGTAACCTAAAATAAGTGTTATTGTTTTCATAACTAAAACAGAAATATTCTAGAACACCCACATATATACTACACTCTCTAAATATATCTGTCAGTATAAATACGTTTAAGACTAAAACGAATAGAATCTATTTCTCTCATAATTAATCAGCATATTCTGCTATGTGTGATGTCTTTAAATGGCAATAATTATAATATTTAACTCTCAGGACTGTTTCACACCACAAGAGATTAGCTGCCCATGACATGGTGATTTTCCAGTGTTTTTGATGTGAAACAGCGCTGAGGAAACCAGATATTTCCCATTAAACATATATGATTAAACAAATATCTTACTCATTTATATCTTCATATTTTCATTTTCATGCAGCTTATATGCAATTTGTATTTTATTATTATAACTTCCTTATTTCATAAACTTAAAACCCCATCTTTAAAATCATTATTTAGCCTTGCTTAATAACGTCTTTATCACTTCCCCAACACAGATTTCATAAAAAGCAACCTGCACATTTACACCTTTCAGGATTTTAGGATATTTCCATAAAACCTCTCACCTCCTATCTAATTATACTGCAACATACATTTTCTGCCTACAGTATGTCTCACGGAATAAGAAATCAAATCACTGGTTTTTAGCTTAATGACAGCATTTAGTTTATATTAAAAATATTTGCATCCCCCTAAAACTCATTGGCACAAAGACATTTCTTAGGAACATTCAATATCTTTGTGTCAATAGTTTTGGACTTTCTTCCATGTTTCTAGTTAAGGTAAACATATGCTCAGACTGATAATAAAAATTTACAATAATAAACATAACTAACCACTCCATCCCCTTTTTTTTTTTTTTTTTTTTTTTTTTAAAAACAGTAGGAAGAGTGGAGAACCCCTGTCAGGTCACTTGACCGACCCCTTGCTTTAAACTACCCTCAATTACCAAGGCTTTCAATCTAGCATAGTAAGAAGGAGATGGGAATGCTTGGAATTTTTCACAGCAGAGACACAAACAGCAATAAAAACCTGGAGAAGATTCCAACTATTCCTAATCTATTTAAAACCAACAAAATACAGCTTTGTAATCACACCACACTATAATACTAGATAATGACCGACTTAATGACTGTTGTACAGAAGGTATTGATCAACTGATGGTACGAGAAAAACATTATCAGGATGGTTGATCAGAAACTCCTATTCCAGCAGTCCTTGCAGCACAGACTGTCTGATCTGCAAACTGTATTTATTTATTTATTTTTTATCGCAAGCATTGATGACATAGGTAAACCAGCACTAGTGGTGTGGAGTAGCGACCTGCACCCAAACACAACACTATGACAAGTATCTCCCAGCACACACATTATGTACCACCTAGATTCTTACATGAGGTACTGCTGATGGTGCCAGGGGGAACTGAGGCTTGATATAGTGAACAAAACATCAAAAATAGTGTTTTAGAAAATATTAAATCGCATTTAGACAACACCAAACTAGTATGTCAGCTAAATTAAAAGCAATAGTAAATGTTTGAAAATTGAGTAGAACAAATTAAGTACCATGATTTAATATTTATTTGTCAAGGGGCACATACCAATAAAATGTTGAAAAACACTGATTTACCAGACCCTCTGTAACGGAAAGTAGCCATTAGCTCCAAACTAAGAGTTAATATGTCTCAGACTGGAACAGAAGGTAGTCTACAGCTCCCCAGGGTCTATAAATAGCATACCAATTAACCCTTCCTTAAAGCAGGAGGAAAAGGATTTATTGTCCCACTAAACTAGAGGTGCCCATGCTCCTTTGACTCGTGAGCTACTTAAACTTTTGTTTTACTTAACATCTTAGTAAGGGGGCTGTTAGGACCATTGTAGTCCCTCACACACTCCAATGAGTTCTGGGTCACCATGAGCTTGCTGGTTAGTCTATACCTCTCGGTGTTACAAGCCCTACTGCATAGAGCCAAATTAATCCATGCCATGCACTGATTGTGGAGCCAATGAGTGTCATCCTGCTCCCAAATATCACTGATATTGCACCGATGAGGATAAAACAATCCGAAGCAGTCTGTATGCATGTTGGATTATTATGGCTCTGTACAAATTAACAAACTGGCACATCATTGCATTCCAGCGGTTCTGGAGATGTGTTTAGCTTCTAAGGGTACAATGGTTAATTTGCATATATTCAGCAGTGATGCACTGGGAGACATCGCAAGCTCACTCCAACCTGAATTATCGCAAACTCTTTCCGTGTTAAGAAAGCAAACTTTTATTCTACTTAAACTTGTAATAATCTACCAATGTACCAGTTTAGGAACACAACTGTGTATACAGAATAGAAAAGGTAACTACGTCCACCATTACCCAGTTCGTACCCCGGCACTAGACTGCGAACTAATCCTTAAAATGTCCCTTATCACACAGTCTAGAGAAAATATCAAGGGAACTTAGAGCAGACATTTGAGATGTGTACTACAAGTGCACATCAGGGAATAAGTGTAACAAACAGCATCACAATTCCACAAAAGATAGACCGACATATCCATGGACAGAAAGAGGAGCCAAAGAGGTTGGCTTATAGTCAGCATAATGTCCCCAACACAAACTCCATGAATCAGAATGAATGGGAGGAACAGGAAATAAAATCTTACTTGGCGGCCGCATGTCCATTCCAAAACTTGCTGATTCAGGGAGAGAGCTGAGACAGCTGAGTATGTCATAATAAAGCTACAGACAGGAGTCACAGCACAAAAAATAAAAAACTGATCCGAGAGAAAAAAAAAACAAAACAAAAATAAAACATACACGTATAGCGCCTGGCATCATCCAAGCAAAGTCAGTGGACTCCATGCAGTTTGCTAATTTAATATCAAAACAACATGTTTTTATTTTATTTTTATTTTTTTTTAAACTACATTGCAAGTAATTTATATTATTGTTGATGCAATGTAAACCAATCACCATTGTTGTAAAATAAAATAAAACTGCATTGGAAATAATCAAAAGGATATCATTAGAGCAGGGTATATCCCAAAAAAAAAAACATTATCTATGAGAGAGGGGTCACTTTTTTATTTTTATTTTATTTATTATTTTTTTTAACCTGCTCATTACTGTCCTACGCTGGGAACCATAAACACCAGTCATCCATTAGAATAATAAAATGTATGGCTATTATCAATGTATATATGTGTTTCTGTTTAACAATAAAGGTATACATATCTGTCAGGACTTACACATGGGAGACATAGATTACCAGTTTATGACATGTACTGTTTATACTGTGTCTGATATTCTAATACCGACTCATATTTGATCTATCTATCAATTCCGGGCTTATTTCTAGTGTCCCATTATCATGTCCTGAGGAAACAATACAGTATTGTAAGGGGAAAAGTCCCCAAGAAACTATGAACAGAAACAGATATATGTCTATTCATTCATCTGACAACATACATAAACTGTTAGATGTAACATTGCCACCTATGCTAGAACAACATTGTCTTGCAAACTACAACCACACGGTTTTGTTTTGTTTTCAAAACCAGACAAACATAGTGGCCACAACAACTATAATATACAACATACAGTATACAGATACTACAATAGTCAGTACACTAAAATCACAATACATATATGCTTTCTCATATGTGGCTGGATGGTGTAATGGCTAAGGGCTCTGCCTCTGACGCAGGAGACCAGGGTTCGAATCTCAGCTCTGCCCGTTCAATAAGCCAGCACCCATTCAGTAGGAGACCCTAGGCAAGTCTCCCCAACACTGCTACTGTCCATAGAGCGCGCCCCAGTGGCTGCAGCTCTGGCGCTTTGAGTCCGCCAGGAGAAAAGCGCTATATATATGTTACTTATCTTTATCTATCATATTCTTTACAGAGATATGAGAATTACATATCCAACCTAGTAGGCCCAAAATAAAATTGTGGACATACTGAAAATATATAATTTTAAATGGGAAAGCAGATATGATACCCAATACCAAAAAGTTGACATTATGTTCAATCAATACATTTCATGAAATAACCATTTACCTTTACTCCCTAATATACATACAAAACAATCTTTGCAAAATGATGAACAATAAAACATATACTTACAAATATACTTACTTATCCTGTAAAAGAAAAAAATGCTTAGATAACAAAACTTACTCAATGCTATGTGCAGATAAAATATATATGTATATACACAAAGAGTGGAATTCTACTCAAATCTCAGTCCTATGTGAAAGCAATTAAACCAAAAAACCAAAGAAAGAAGAAATATATATATATATATATATATCTCTTAAGGCAGAAGACATTTTAGGCAGCTGGTAAATAGTGTGTCTAAAAATAAACACAAGCAGAAAGAAAATTTGGTCTAAGCAAAGAAATGACAACTGGTCAGAAAAAACAAAAGAAAAACAACGTGAAGTGTTAACCTCTTAAAGAAAAAAAAAAAAATACCAGCTTGTCAAGTAAACTCCGTTCAATGCTTTCCAACACAGATGAAATCAGAGTAGAATCTTAGTTCAGACAAAGAAAAATAATGTTGCTTACAGATAAAAACCTGTCAATTTTCCATATTCAAGAGAACAGGCAGGTGCGAGCACCCATGCAATCAACACAATAGTGAAAGAAAATACATATATGCACAGTCACATATTACAAAGTGTTAATAGTGGAAAGAAAAAAGCATTAGTAATTTAGAAGCAAGAAAAAGATTCAACAAAATATCATATATGTACTTTAAAGCATTTCCTACATATGTCTCCCAGAGACACGTGGCACAATATATGTATATCCATTACTGGGTGCTACCTAAGCACACCTTCACAATTTTCTACATATGTCTCCCAGAGACTCCTAGACATAAAAATATATATTTTCCGCAGGGTGCCCATTCAGCACACCTTCGCAAATTGTCCTCACTGGGTGCTCCCACAGCACACCTTAAATTTAGGGTTCGTTACTAAAGACACAGGGAGCTATGTGGGGACACTGATGTGAGCAGTCAGAAAAGATTTTCTACTTACCCATAATCAGCCTTTCCACTTAGATCTCCCTTCTTATTATCTCACTTCATGACACCAAGAAATGTAAGAGTCTATCTCAATACATTCAAAACCAATTGCTTTCAGTACATATATAATACATGTTTTCAGGCCTGGAGTAAAGGATCACAACTGACAATAGAGTGTCTAATAGTGAAGGTTTACTAACACGTAAAATAAGTTACACAGCTTTTATACATTCCAGTGCTAGAGCTTACGTGACAGCTAAAAATACAAAACACAGTGCATTACCATAGTAGATCACTAGTCAGTGTCTCTAATGTCAGCTAGTTCCTTGGGAATCAGCTGTCTACTCAAATCCCCTTGTCACCATAATGTATATATATCCAGTAGGAAGTTACACCCTTATACTAAAATACCCTTCTTGGTTTATGCAGAAAACTCTGACTATTAAATAAATCTTATCACTCCTTTAAATGAGCAACTTTGGTTTACCATGATGCATCACTCCTGAATATGCAAATCCTCTCTTTATGCCCCCGGAAGCCAGGCTGCACACCCAGAACTGCTGGTATATAGAGAGCCTAAAGCTAATACATTTACAGAGCCCCATCAACCCAACATGCAGACAACCTGTTTTGTACTTATGGTCCTCATTAGTGCATGGCAGGAAGCGATCACACCAGCTGGTCTGGATGTGCCGTATGCCTTTCAGTTGTCATATGTCACATGTTATCACAGCTGTAAAACTTCTTTCCTCTTCTTCTTCAGGTACATCTGCCTGCTCCAATGGTAAATTCCACTGCACCAATGCCGGCTTCAGACCCATGTACATTCCTTCATCACGAGTTAACGACGGAGTTTGTGGTGAGTATGGGGCGTTATCATTAAAACATATAAATAAATTGGAGAGTTCTTTTACCAAGACATAAAACCATCCCTGTATAAGGGGTTTGGACAAGCCGTAATGTAAAGCGTTCAGTCTGGGTCTACAGATACTATATAGAGAAATGTACTCCTTCCCCCTCCCCCTCCCCCCCCCCCCCCAAAGTGTAAAGAAAACTTGAGACAAAAGGGATATGGAGGCTGCCATATTTCTTTCCTTTTAAAGTGGATTCGAGATGAACTTTTACTCATTGCGTAATTGTGTTCCTTTCCTATTATTTATAGGGCATTCCTCAAGCCAAATACTTTTTTTTGTTTTATTACTCTAATTCCCTACAAACTAAACAAGCCTCGCCCACAGTTTTTCAGAGAGCCTTGGCATTTTCAGACAGTAGCAAGTGCTCATGGGAGCTCAGTCTGGGCAGGAGGAGGGGGAGGTATTACTAGCCAGAGATTTCAGAGGAGGAGGGGGGGGGGGGATTAGTTTTTTTTTTTTTTACACAGACTGAGTGCTGAAGATGCAGATAAGCTTGCCTGTGTGTAATGTTTACAAACAACATGGCTGCTGTCATTGTATCACAGGAAGAAATAATCCTATTCTATTGAAGCGGTTTGCAGCTAGATTTGCTGTGTAACTATCTAAACATTAGGTAAGATATATAGACACGTTACTTGTTCTAGTTAGTTTTTCATCTCGGCCCTGCTTTAAGCAATACTAGTTGCCTGGCAGTCCTGCTGATTCTCTGCCTCTAATACTTTAAGCCATATCCCTGAACAAGCATGCGGCAGATCAGTTAATTCTAACTGAAATCTGACAAGATTAGCTGCATGCTTGTTTCAGGTATGTGATTCAGATACTACTGCAGCTAAATAGGCCCACAGGACAGCCAGACCACTGGTATTGTTTAACCCATTCAGGTTCCGTGGTTTTCACGTGAGAAATGTTCACCTCCCATTCATTAGCCTATAACTTTATCACTACTTATCACAATGAACTGATCTATATCTTGTTTTTTCCGCCACCAATTAGGCTTTCTTTGGGGGGTACATTTTGCTAAGAGCCACTTTACTGTAAACGCATTTTAACAGGAAGAATAAGAAAAAAATGGAAAAATTCATTATTTCTCAGTTTTCAGCCATTATAGTTTTAAAATAATACATGCCTCCATAATTAAAACTCACGTATTGTATTTGCCCATATGTCCCGGTTATTACACCGTTAAAATTATGTCCCTATCACAATGTATGGTGACAATATTTTATTTGGAAATAAAGGTGCATTTTTTTCCATTTTGCATCTATCAATCTATTAACAAGTTTAAAATAAAAAAAATATAGAAATATTTCATCTTTACATTGATATTTAAAGTTTAGACCCTTAGGTAAATATTTACATGTTTTTTTTTTTTTTTATTGTAATGTGTTTTTTTTTTATTTTTTTTATTTTTTTATAGTAAACATTTTATTTGGGTAGTTTTGGGAGGGTGGGGGGTAAACAATAGATTTATAATGTAAATGTGTGTTCATTTTAATTTATTTTTATTTTCAGTTGTAGTATTACTTTTTGGCCACAAGATGGCGGACATGAGTTTGTTTACATGACGTCACTCTAAGCGTAACACACGCTTAGAGTGGCGCATCGGGGAGGGAACGGCCAGAAAAGGCGCAGCTTCCGAGAGAAGCTGTCGCTTTTTCAGCGGGGGAGAGGAATCAGTGATCGGGCACCATAGCCCGATACATTGATTCCCTGGCTACCGAATCCGCGGCCGGGAGTGCACGCGCGCGATCGGCCGCGGGAGCGCGCGGTAGCGCGCATGGTTCCTGGACGTAGTTTCTACGTCCAGGAACCAAAATAGGTTAAAGAGAACCCGAGGTGGGTTTTACAAATCCTATTAGCACACAGAGGCTGGGTCTGCATATAATGCTGAGCCTCTGTTACTATACTGTCTCCCCCCCCAGGCCCCACCTGTGCTCTGCCCCGCCCCCCAAACTAAACCGCCATGCTAGCGACACACAGCGTGTTGCCAGCAGGCTGTTCACTTGCCGACTGTCACTCTCTGCCGCTCCCCCGCCTCCTCCTTAGCTCCACTCCCCGCCACCGTCCCTTCCCTACCCGCTGATGGAAGGGACGCGGGCAGGGACCGGAGTTATGGAGGAGGCGGGGGAGCGCCGAGACTGACAGCCGGCTGCGACACGCTGTGTGTCGACAGCTCGGCTAATGATTTATGAGGGCATAGCAGAGCGCAGGGGGTACTTAGGGGGGATCGAGATAGCAACAGAGGCTGGGCAGTATAAGCAGACCCAGCCTCTGTATGCTGATAGCATTATCAGAACCCACCTCAGGTTCTCTATTAATTCCCAATCAAACAAAAAGAAGAGAATAATACAGTACTGGGAGTCACTAGATGAAATCAAAGCAGATGAGTGCTTTTGGTAGATGGGCAACCACGGTAATGGCAGGTGAAGATGATTCTCAATCTCCATGCAGGGCATCGGGCTTCTCTTGGGTCAAGTGTGGTCCATCTCTAAGAATTAACAGTTAATTGTACAAAACTTCCAAAACGGGCGACTAGAATTTTCATGTAAGTCAGGAGGCGCTCAAAATGAGTAAAACATAAAAAGTAATTGTGTACTTCTACGTACAAAAGCGTAAAAAAGGACACACGATAATTTGAGCACTGGGGAAAGCAGGCAGTAGAATATAGCTGTACAATTACCTATATTCTATTATTGAGCAATGGTTAATTCTGATAGAATGTTGGTTATTTTTAACCCATATTTTGCTATCGACTAACCCTCTCCTTACACAAACCTACCCCCCACCACGTGCCACAGTCTTCACCGATATCTGCTTCGCCTTAGCGGCTGAACACTCCAGCGGCAGAGTTTGTCATATATGAACCCTTTTAGTTGCTTTAATAGTTATCTAGTTGAGATAGCGCTCTGCTTTTGACCTCAGTCGGAAGAACTTGTTGTGCTGTAAATTCCTGGAATGCTTTGATCTCTCTCTACTAGCAGAAAATATATGAACTGAAAGCAGAAGTCCTCTGTAATTGTTTCGCAGTGCCACCTAGTGACAAGTGGCCATAAATACACATTACAGCAGTACTAATTAGAAGCAGGAAAATGTAACAAATAAGAAATTTAAAAAAGGGCTAAAATAAATTGGCCAGGAGCACTTGCAAGCCTCTAATTTGGCTGCTAAAGGGTTAATGACGGGCCGCAGGTGAGTAATTCAAACCTACCAACCACCGATCCTGGCAGCCGTAAAAGAGAGGCTAACATTGCAGGCTTTCTATTGTACTCGGGAAGAACTCTTTAATCGAAAGTTATGCAGCTTGAAAATGGACCAATCAAATCCAAGCTTGGCTTCATTCAGTTGGTCCATTTTCAGGCTATGTAAATGTGCATTTAAAATTCCACAATACTGCTTTGGTTTTGCATCTGATTGGCCACCCCTAGTTGTAGTATAGCGTTGGTGATGACTTTCATTTCTGTGTTGTGCAGATTGCTGCGATACTACGGATGAATACAACAGCGGGGCACACTGCCAGAACACCTGCAGGTAGGACTCTACTCCCATGCAGGCCACTAAACGCCTTATTTATCAAGATGTCGGAAGAGCTCAACTGGGCCAGTTATTTAGTGTTTCTATTTCTGTGAGGGCTGAAAGAACAAGGAGCCTAGTTTCCGCAAAACAGGAATTTACCTTCTTGAAACAGAAGGTATTTGCGATTGAGGTTGGAGTGAGCATATGTTTCCCACGATGCATCACTGCTGGATATGCAAATCATCCGTTTGTTGTCCCTGAAAGCTAAACACAGCTCCGGAACCGCTGGAATGCAATTATGCATCAGCTTGTTAATTATACAGAGCCACAATAATCCAACAAGCATACAGACTATTTCAGATTTTATGATCCTCATCAGTGCATGGCATGGATTTACGTGGTTCTATGGGGTAGGATTTGAAACGCCCAGAGTTAGAGTACCCAGCAAGCCCATGGTGAACCAGAACTCCCAGGAGTGTGTAGGGCTACAATGGACCACAGTGTTCTTCACAGAATTTTTTTTTCCAGCCGGGTGGCATGAAAAAGTAGCTGGGTGGGTTGCGAGGGGGAGTGCAGGGCCGGTGTAATTCTACTTACAGTATAAGAGGAGAGCGGATGACAGCCGCCGGGTGCTTACCAAAATTAGCTGGGTGGAGCGCCAGGCTAAAAGAGCCTTGGAAGAACACTGGACTAAAAAGTACTCTTACTAAAATGTTATGCGAAACAGAAATGTCTTCCTAAAACAGAAAGTATTTGCGATCATTCAGGTTGGAGTGAGCATAAGAGATGTCCCACAATGCATCACTGCTGAATATGCAAATTATCCCTTGTTGTCCCTGATAACCACACCTCCAGATTTGATGGACTGCAATGATGTCAGCTTGTTAATATTACAGAGCCAAACTAACCCAGCATGCATACAGACGTGGCATGGAATAATGTGGCTCTATGGGGTAGGACTTGAAACACCCAGAGTTACAGACTACCCACTATGCTCATGGTGAACTAGTTCCAGCAATAAATGTTACATAGTTACTTGGGTTGAAAAAAGACATACATCCATCGAGTTCAACCAGAGAACAAGGTACACACCAGCCTGCTCCCTCACATATCCCTGTTGATCCAGAGGAAGGCAAAAAACCCTTACAAGGCATGGTCCAATTAGCACCAAAAGGGAAAAAATTCCTTCCCGACTCCAGATGGCAATCAGATAAAATCCCTGGATCAACATCATTGGGCATTACCTAGTAATTGTAGCCATGGATGTCTTTCAACGCAAGGAAAGCATCTAAGCCCCCTTTAAATGCAGGTATAGAGTTTGCCATAACGACTTCCTGTGGCAATGCATTCCACATCTTAATCACTCTTACTGTAAAGAACCCTTTCCTAAATAAATGGCTAAAACGTTTTTCCTCCATGCGCAGATCATGTCCTCTAGTCCTTTGAGAAGGCCTAGGGACAAAAAGCTCATCCGCCAAGCTATTATATTGCCCTCTGATGTATTTATACATGTTAATTAGATCCCCTCTAAGGCGTCTTTTCTCTAGACTAAATAAACCCAGTTTATCTAACCTTTCTTGGTAAGCGAGACCTTCCATCCCTCGTATCAATTTTGTTGCTCTGCACCTGCTCTAAAACTGCAATATTTTTCCTGTAATATGGTGCCCAGAACTGAATTCCACCATTGTGTTCTTCCCTTAGACAGTGATGAATGAGGCTGAATATATCTGTCTGCCTTGTGTCCTCACTGACACCATTATTCTGTTTGTCAGGGAGATGGGCAAGAAGGAGCGAGAGGAGCTGGAACAGAAGGCAGAGATGGCTCGGGAAGGAATGCTGATGAAACAGAAGTTTATTGAAGAAGCCAAGAAAGGGCGGGAAGAGAAACAGGTGATTCCCTGGCTCTGCTGTAACGTCTCCCACAGGCGCATTAGACGGCCATTTTGGGCACATGGCTCTCTGAGGAGCAGTGATGTCTCTGAAGAATACGCCTGAATGATTCTAATTAGTAGGCTTCGTGTTTGTTTATAGCCTTCAGAAGGGCTTCTAGGTAACCGGCCTACTTGAGAGAGCAGAAGATGATGTGATATGCGTGTAACCATGGCTGCGATGCTGGCTGAGGCTCACTGTAATTAGGTATCTATGTTTAATATAGTCTTACAGGCTGTAGTGTATTATGGCTGCTGGCTGTAGACCTCACTGACATTACTTTCTTGTAGCACATTTATTGGGAGTTTTTGCACACTCTGCTATGAGGAAAACTGGCCAACTGCAGTATTTCTGAGAATCAGCTGAGCAATTATTGGGATGATTAAGGGGAATGTCCGAGCTGCAAAATAAAATGACATTTACTGACCTGAGGCTACCTCCAGCCCCTTGCAGCCGACCTGTCCCTCGCCGCAGCTCCTCCCCCAGCCGCAGGCCCTGGATCCCCGCTGGTGCAGCAGTCAACCTTGCAAGGTCATCCTCTGCTGCACCTGCGCGAGCACCACTATCAATCACTCACACATGGTGTGAAGTGTACTGCGCAGGTGCAGAACTGCACCATCGGGGACCGAGAGTCAGCAGCTGCGGGAGGAGCTGTGGCAAGGGACATGTCTGCTGCAAGGGGCTGGAGGAAGCCCCAGGTAAGTACATTTTATTTTATTTTGCAGCTCGGACATTCCCTTTAAAGGACTCTTCAAGTGAGAGGGATATGGAGGCTGCCATGTTTATTTCCTCTTAAACAATACCAGTTGCCTGGCTGTCCTGCTGATCCTAAGCCTCCAATACTTTTAGCCATAGACCCTGAGCAAGCATGCAGATCAGATATTTGACTGAAGTGTGACTAGATTAGCTGCATGCTAGTTTCAGGCGTGTGATTCAGACAGTTGTGCAGCCAAATAGATCAGCAAGGCTGCCAGGCAACTGGTATTGTTTAAAAGGAAATAATAATAATAATTTGAACATTTGTATAGCGCTTTTCTCCTGTCGGACTCAAAGCACTCAAGAGCTGCAGCCACTGGGACGCGCTCAAGAGGCCACCCTGCAGTGTTAGGGAGTCTTGCCTTGAACTCCTTACTGAATGGGTACTTGATCTAGCCAGGATTTGAACCCTGGTCTCCCATGTCAAAGGCAGAGCCCCTCCTGGCGGTCTATTAAAAACCGCCAGGGCGCAGCGCTGCCGGTTTTTTGTTTTTTTTGTTTTTTTTAAATCATGTAGCGAGCCTAGGGCTCGCTACATGATAGCCGCTGCTCAGCGGCATCCCCCCAGCCCCTCCGATCGCCTCCGGGGATAGGCGATCAGGAAATCCCGTTCAAAGAACGGGATTTCCTGGAGGGCTTCCCCCGTCGCCATGACGCCACGGACGTCGTGACGTCTAAGGGAGACCCGATCCACCCCTTAGCGCTGCCTGGTGCTGATAGGCCAGGCAGCGCAGGGGTCTAGGGGGGGGGGGGGGCTCTGCGGTGGCGCGGATAGCGGCGAATCGGCGGCGCTCGGTGTGCTGACGCAGCTAGCAAAGTGCTAGCTGCGTTCAGCAAAAAAAAAATTACGCAGATCGGCCCAGCAGGGCCTGAGAAAACCTCCTGCGCGGCTTACCCCGAACTACGTTTGGGGTTACCGCCAGGAAGGTTAACCAGTACACTATCCAGCCTCCATAAATATGGCAGCCTCCATATCCTGTCACTTGAAGAGTCCTTTAAAGGGGATGTCCGAGCTGCAAAATAAAGTGACAGACCTTTTTTTTACGGGTCCATTCACACAGTTGTAGGCTGTGAGGTACTGCGGAGTAGAAGTGATCAGGTGCTGCCTGGCCACTACCTCAGAAAGCCAACAGATGCAGTTTTTATGTGCTACGTGACCAGTGGTAGTCTTTTTTTTTTTTTTTACATAACAGCACTTACAGAATAGGTTGCAGTGGGTATTATGGGTGTTAGCTGTATAGGAATAGGTGAAGATGCTGTATAGTCAGAGACACAGCTGAATATGGGGGGGGGGGGGAGGGGGGTTGTCACACAGTCATAGTCAATCAACTGCTTCTTTGATTGGCTGGTTGTGATCTGCTGATCTGCTGATCTGCCTACACAACTGGCAAAACCTGAGATTTGCTCACAAAATTGTGACCAACCAATCAGAGCAGTACAACTCGGTCACTTCCATAAATATTTTTTATTTATTATTTCTTAATGAATACATTCTCCTGAAGGGTACAAATTAGTACGCCACCGGTAAGCTGGACGAAGGGTGAGCTGAATGACAGCGCACCCTGCTGCTGCTCAAAGTCCAGCGGCATTAAATACTATTTCCCCTCTAAGTCATAGCAACAGGGAGGGAGAAGTCATTCAGGGTCTGGCCAGAACCCCAAATTCCTCTTACGATGCCTAGTTTTGTGCTGATCGTCGTGCGCCGAAGCCAGTGTGAGCCAGGTGAGATTCCTTATTGGCTCTTTAAGGGGTGGGGAAGAGCTGGAGGAATCCTGCTTTAGACTATTCCTAGAATAAATCCAACATTGATTGGAGAAGGGTAGGTCTGGGTTTGCCTGTACAGACGTCAGGCAGACATGAGTGATCAGTTTGGGTGACCGATGCTTACAGATCTGTTGTCTGTGTGTTGCAGGCCAGGCTGCAGGAGATGATCGAGAAGCGGCAGAACGTTCAGACTGACGTGGACGCTTTGAAGGCTAAGAAGGAGGAGGTGGAGAAGCCAGAGATAGAAGCAAAGGATGCGCACAAGAAGGCATGGGAAGGTGAGGCTGGCCTCCCCCTCTTCCTCTGTATAATAATGTATAGGCCTCTTCTGTATAATAATGTATCAGCCTTCCCCCCCCCCCCCCCCCCTCTTCCTCTGTGTAATTATGTATCTGCCTTCTCCCTCTTTCTCTGTATAATAATGTATCTGCATGTATGGAAGCATTTACACTGCTCTCTTGTAGAGAAGAGAGAAGCAGAGCAAGCAGCGCTGGAAAAGAAGAGATCGCAGGAAGCTTTCACAGAGCTGGATGAAGACTCGGATGGAACGTAAGTGGGCGTTACCCTGGAGTTTACCTCGGAAATAGTTATGCCCCTCCCAATCCCTCTTTCTATCCTTTCTGTTCCATACAGTCGGGGCTGGTTCATACGGCAAGCACTTTCTAACTGCCAGTGATTTGAAAAGCTCCTAATGCTATGTGTGTGTTCTCACTTCAGGTATGTGAACCACTTTGCTGCTGAATGTGAATGGCTATGATCCCACAGAAGCCATTGCAATTTGCTGAAATCGCCCAGCATGCAGCATTTTTTTTTTTGAATTTTTTTTAAAGGATACATGAACCAAATAAAAGAAAATTAGATTTACTTCCCTGGGGCTTCCTGCAGCCCCTAGAAGCCTAGGTGACCTTCACGCAGCTCCACTCTATGCCAGTGTCCTGGGGTCCCCTCCGTAGCGGTTGCTGCCCTGCCTAGGTCGTCAGCTTCTGCTCATGTGCGAGTGTGCAGATGCACTGCTCGGGGTTGCGCTCTTGTGGCTGGGAGCGTTCTGCGCTGGGAGTGCTGCACCTGTGCAGAATGTTCCCGGGCCATGAGAGCATGAGCGAAAGTAACCGGCGGCCTCTAGGGAGGGGACCCCAGGACACTGGCAGAGAAGGGAGCTGCAACGAGGCACATAGGCTTCTAGGGGATATGTAAATCGGATTTATTTTTTTTGGGGGGAGGGGGGGGGCTCATGTGTCCTTTTAAGAAATTTCTAAAAATTAAAAAATAAAAGTGCTGCATGCAGAGCGATTTTTAGCAAATTGCATTCGCTCCTGTGGGATCATAGCCATTCATTCTCAGCAGCAAAACACCTTTGCAATCACAGGCGTTTCCTAGAAAGCATAAATGGCTGCTGAAAGCTTTCTAGTGTGTCCTAATGGAGCACATCTTGCCCCTTTCCCTCAGTGCTGCTGAGACTAGCAGGCCTGTTATCTGTAGAGCATTCTGTGTAGGGATGATCAAAGAAATGCAAATGCTTTATGTAAATTTATGTAAATATTTGCAGTTTGAAAATGGACCAATCCAGTTTAAACCCAGGTTTAAATTGATTGGTCCATTTTGAAGCTGTAGTTATTAGCATACAGATTTGTATAAATTTGCATCTCATTGATCCCTAAGCCTGTGTAGTAAAACTAGAGCTCTGATGACCTCTATAGGTATGCATGGAGAAGTGCATTCAGCTCACATGAAGATCTGAGATCTTGGCAATTCTTTTCTTTAGATCACAGATGGCAGTAAAGATCCTATGTGGGATCAGCAGCTTGATTTTTCTACTATAAACAACATGTTTGGGGTGGAGTTCTCTACATGTTATGTCCTCTATGAAATGTTTTTTTTTTCCCTTCATCTACTTTTAAAGAGTAACTTTACTGAAGGATGGTAGTAGGTAAGAAAATCAATCAAGACATTGCAAAGTGAAAAGTTTAAAATAAAAGATAGATCAAGAAATGGTTGATACTCTCTGTGTAATTTGTTCTTGTTGTTTGATCCTCCGTGAGCCTGCAGGCCAACATTTTTGCTGCTGAAAGGCATGGGAAAAAAAAGACCACACCAACTGCCCTTAACTATACACATAAATACACAGGGGCAGATACTGCTTCCTTGGCAGTTAGCAACAGCCATTATTTCCCACAATGCAACAAGGTTCACAGACCGGAAACTGTCATGGCAGTGGTCCTGACATCACACCGTGGGAGGAGTTCCTACTCAATATCAGCCACACAGACGTCCCTGATGAAATGTTTGAGGAATGGTAAAAATATCTGCTGGGAAAGGGGGTGTCTAATGCTGACTGGGGTGAAGTTCAATCCTTGGTTAAAGTGTACCAGAGCTTAAAAATTAAAACTATTTTATACATACCTGGGGCTTCCTCCAGCCCCATCTGCTCGGATCGCTCCCACGCCGCTGTCCTCTGCTGCCCGCAGCTTCGGGAACCGGGTCCCGCACTTCCGACACTCAGAGCCAGTCTGGCGTAAGGGAAGTGCGCTGTTTGCATATCTCTCCAGCAGCAGCTGGAGAGATACGTGGAGGGCGCACTTCTCCTGCGTAGCTGGCTGCGACTGACGGAAGTGATGGGACCTGGTTCCCGAAGCTGCGGGCAGTAGAGGACAGTGGCGTAGGAGCGATCCGAGCAGATGGGGCTGGAGGAAGCCCCAGGTATGTATAAAATCTTTTTAAATTTTAAGCTCTGAGTCCCTTTAAAACTCCTCTTTAACCATTTACGTACCAGCAGTCTCTGCCCCAGGGAACCAGAGATGAACGTTTCACACAAAATAAACATATCAGTCGAAAGCTTGTAAAGAATAAATGCTCTACCTGATAATTTCGCCACTTTGGTGTGCCTTTTTGAGTGTTCTTTTTTTTTTAATTTTTTTAAATCCATTATTGCTCCAGGAAAAATCCAATATGGCCGCCAGCTCATATCCCTTCTGCTTCCGGGTTATGAGTTGTTCTGGATGTGCTGTCTAGCCTCTATGAGACTATAGACAGGCAGGGTTGTTGCTGCAGTCTTTCATCTGTGTGCTTTCAACTTTATTATTCTGGTATGCTGTGTGGCTGCCTGTAGGAAGTGTCTCCCATAGGAATGAGACTGCACTGACTGCACAGTGCACAGAGATCACACAGCCACACTTGTCTGTTGTGTCAGAGCTTCTTTCTCAGCAGAGCAGCCCCTCCCATGTCATCAGAGCTCTGAGTATGCAAAGCAGGAAAGCTGAGCCAGGAGGGGGCAGGCTTGGGCTTGAAAAGACTTCACAGAAGACTGAATCGGCTATAATGATTCCAGGTCAAACCTAGACTGAATGCTCAGTCGGGTATTATTATCAGAGCTGGTAACAGGCAGATTTAGCAGAGCAGAATGAAACAGAGAGCAGGGTAAGTGTTTACTGTCATGTTCCCACTGATAAATGTAGTAAAATACATGAGCGTGCTTCGTCTCTGGTTCTCTTTAACCACTTCAGCCTTCAGTCGTTTTCACTTTATGCATCCGAGCAATGTTCACCTCCCATTCATTAGCCTATAACTTTATCACTACTTATCACAATGAACTGATCTATATCTTGTTTTTTCCGCCACCAATTAGGCTTTCTTTGGTTGGTACATTTTGCTAAGAGCTACCTTACTGTAAATGCATTTCAACAGGAAGAATAAGAAAAAAAACGGAAAAAGTATTTATTTCTCAGTTTTCGGCCATTATAGTTTTAAAATAATACATGCCTCCATAATTAAAACCCACGTATTGTATTTGCCCATTTGTCCCGGTTATTACACCGTTTAAATTATGTCTCTATCACAATGTATGGTCGACAAAATTTTATTTGGAAATAAAAGTGCGTTTTGCATCCATAACTATTTACAAGCTTATAATAATAAAAAATCATTTTTACATAGTTATTTAAAAAGTTTAGACCCTTAGGTAAATCTTTACTTGTTTTTTTTGTTTTTTGTTTTTTATTGTAATGGGTTTTTTTTTTATTATTATTATTATTTTGAAGAATAAGTTTTTATTGAAATTTGTAACAAGTTTAAACAGACAATGCTCCAATGGATAAAAGACATGTTGGATACGCTACATGTATAATTAAAGAATTACATCTTATATTGCAAGTAGAGTCAACCTTTAGCTTGTTCTTCCATCCAAGGGAGCTAGGATGAGAGGGGGTGGGGGTAGGCAAGGAGAGGAAGAGGAAGGGGGTTGTAGGAATGGGAGGTGGGTGTGGTGGCATAAGGGATAGGGGGTAATGGAGAGGGAAGGAATCAAACTAACATTGAACATGGACATATGGCAGTAATCTACTATACATTGGAAAGAGAAAATAGTTAGGTTTATTTTCTAAACAAGTGTGAATTGCTTATTCTAGAATCCGTCACTTTCTTTAATTGTGCTATGTTATTAGTAACCAATGAGAACAGATAGACCTTTGGACATACGCTGCCTATACATGGAATTTGGACAGACTTATGTTATAAATCTTTTGGCCTTATCTGACTCTCTGTAGTCAATCCAGATGGCCCATCTATGTACAAATTTGTCTTGATGGCCCTGGGCGGATAGACAGAGATCATCCAGTCTCATTAGTTCATTCAAATGTGTGAATAGATCTGAGACTGAGGGGCTATCAGTGGATCGCCATTTTCTGGTTATCAGAGTTCTGGCTGCAGTGAGAATAAATCTGAAGATTGAACTCTTGATACTGGAAAATGAACCAGGTAAGGCGGATAACAAGGCTATTGCTGGGGATGGGGGGACTGGGGTGAGATATAGTTCTTTGTGTAACTCGAAGACTTTTGTCCAGAAGGGTTGTATTTTGCTACAGTCCCACCAAATGTGTATGTACGACCCTTTATGATTATTGCATCTCCAGCAAAGGTCGGAGGTTGTATGTTGGAATTTGCTTAACCTTTCCGGGTCCCTATACCATCTGGAGAATATTCTGAAGTTTCTTTCCTGATACTTTGTGGAGATTGAGAGTTTGTGAGAGAGTATAAAGACCTTTTCCCATGTCTCCGCTGGGAGAGCAGCTCCCAAGTCTTTATCCCATGTGTCTGTAATTTTTTGAAGATGCTGTTCAGACCCTCTAGATATGAGTAGATTATATATTTTAGATAAGGTGTGTTCTACCCGTTCTGTTTGTAAACAGATGTTCTCAAAAAGTGTCAGGGGTCTGTGGATGTTGGTTTTGGGGTGTAAGAAATTATAATATTTATCTAACTGGAATTTGGTTAGCCAAGTTGGTTTATAGTTTGGGGTTGAGGTGGGCCAGTCAGTCATGTTTTTCACTCCATTTTGGGTTAGGTAATGTCTAATTTGTGGCCAGTTTGATCTGTTATTACCTAGTACTGATGGGGATCTGAGGCCTGTTTTGAAATCTGGGTTGTCTAGCAGTGGGGTAAGAGGGCTGGGTATAGTAGTGAGACCGTAAGAGCTATATAGTTTGTCCCAGGAGGTGATAATTTTCCCCGTCCAAAAAGGTAGGTTGGCAACTGGAGGTCTTTTTGATTTGGCTATCCAAAGTAGCGCTCGGAGGTCTATACCCATTTCTCCCTCCTCCACCTCTATCCATTGTTTCTGGCTCCTGCCTTGAAACCCGTCTATTATCATTAGTAATCTAGCAGCTTGGTGGTATTTGGTTAGGTCAGGTAATCCTACCCCTCCTGTCTCTTTAGGCCTTGTTAGCAATTTAAAGTTGGTCCTAGGTTTCTTCCCTGCCCATATAAATTTAGTGTAGGCTGTTTTGATAGTTTTTAATATGGGGTTTGGGATGGGAATTGGAATTGCTTGTAGTACGTAAAGGAGTCTTGGGAGTACGTTCATTTTTACAACGTTTATTCTGCCTAACCAAGATAAGTGGAGATTATTCCACCTGTCCAGATCTTTTTGTATAGTATGTATGAGTGGGATGTGGTTTAGAGAGAGTAGTCTGGTTAAATCCGTGGGGATGTTGATACCCAGATATTTGATATGGTCAGATTTCCATTTGATAGGGAAGGAGTGTGTCAGTGTTTGTAATATTTTGCTTGGAAGGGATATGTTGAGGGCTTCTGTCTTTGATAGGTTCATTTTAAAGTTACTGATGGCGGCAAACCTGTCAGCTTCCTGCAAGAAATTTGGAATGGAAATGATTGGATTTGTCAGATATAGTAATAAGTCGTCTGCATATAATGCTGTTTTGAATTCATTCTTGTCTGATTTGAATCCTGAAATGTTCACATTGTTTCTGATGGCAGATGCAAAATGTTCCATACATAATACAAATAGTAATGGTGACAAGGGGCACCCCTGTCTCGTTCCGTTATTGATACCGAAGGCATCCGACAGGACCCCGTTCGCTTTGACTCTAGCCGTGGGACCCCGATATAGCCCCATGATTCTATTTAGGGCCTTCTGCCCCAACCCCAGATTTTCTAATACTCTGCGTAGATAGCCCCAATGGATCCTGTCGAATGCCTTCTCAGCATCTACTGATAGGAGACACAGAGGTACCCCCTGTTTTTGTGCTCTAGCTATCAGGGATATAGTTTTGATTGTATTATCTCTGGCTTCACGAAATTGTGTGAACCCCACCTGGTCTGTGTGTAAAACCCGGGGTAAGGACAGTTTTAACCGTTCAGCTATGAGTTTGGCGAAAAGTTTGATATCTATGTTGATTAACGAGATAGGCCTGTAATTACTACAACTTGTATGGTCCTTGTCAGGCTTTGGTATTAATGTGATATAAGCTTGTAAGGACTGTGTAGGGAAGGAGGTATCTACTGAGATTGCATTGAATGACGCTAGCAGAAAAGGAATAAGGCTTGGGGCGAGAGCCTTGTAAAAGGCAGCAGTGAAGCCGTCTGGGCCAGGGCTTTTCCCTACTTTCAGGGCTCTAATTGCTGCGAGAAGTTCTTCCCCTGAAAAATCTTCTTCTAGAGTTTCGATCTCGTCCTGTTCAAGAGCAGGTATATTGGAGGATTTTACATATTCATCTATTTTGTTGTCTAACTTGGATTGGGATAGTTGGTGGTATTTTCCCC
The DNA here is from genome assembly GCF_040937935.1 of Hyperolius riggenbachi. NCBI lineage: Eukaryota > Metazoa > Chordata > Amphibia > Anura > Hyperoliidae > Hyperolius > Hyperolius riggenbachi. The sequence goes on from NC_090648.1 coordinate 65,263,310, forward strand.
TTATGGAGTACAGCTCTTGATAGTAAGATTGAAAGGTATCTGCAATCTCTGTGGGCTTGGATTTGAGTGAATTGTCCTTTGCTCTAATATTTGGGATGTATGTGGAGGGTTGCTTGGGATGGAGGTAGTGAGCTAGCATGGTGCCGCATTTGTCTGCTTTCTCAAATAGTGAGCCCTGGAATCGTTCTCTTTCTCTGAGAAATTTCTGGTCTAGTAGAGTTAGTAGTTTCTGTCTGGTATTGGACAATTGGAGGGATATACAGTCATCTTTTCCTTTGCTATTTTTCAATTGTTGCTCTAAAGTGGAGACCTCCCTAAAAAGAGTGTCGATTTGGGCTGTTCTTTCTTTTTTAAGTTTTGTGCCGTGAGAGATTAGTATGCCTCTAAGGGTACATTTAAGGGCTTCCCATTTAGTTGGGGCTGCTGTTTCATCGTTTGTGTGGTTCAATGTGAATTCTGCTATAGTTTTTTTGAGTGCGTCCAGGCATTCTGGGTCTTTTAAAAGGTTGTTGTTGAGTCGCCAATGGAAACCTGAACGGGATCTCTCTAGGCTTTTAATTGTACAGGACACTGGGGCGTGGTCGGACCACACTCTCGGGCCTATATTTGATTCTATGATGTCATCTAAGATAGAGTGTGAAATTAGTAGATAATCTAGTCTGCTGAAAGACTTGTGAACTGAGGAGAAATAGGTAAAATCATATGTCTTTGGATTGAGAGTTCTCCAACAATCGGCAAGTCTTAGCTCAAATAATTTTTGCTTTATGGCTGTTAGTTTACATTGAGGCACTGAGGAATGGCCCGTTGAGGAGTCCCGTGCAGGTTCCAGGCATAGATTTAAATCTGCCCCAATTATTATTTTCCCTTCTGCAAATCTCTGCAACTTAGACAGGAATTGCAGTAGCCATTTCCCCTGATTGGAGTTAGGTAGATATAGATTCGCTATTGTGTAGAGAATACCATGTATTTCTAATATTATGAAGATGAATCTGCCCTCCTCATCAATAAGTTGTTTTTTGAGTATAAAAGGGAGGGTTCTGTGTAATCCTATTGATGTTCCTCTTGCTTTTGAGGATGGGTTGGTACTATGGAACCAGGTGGAGTATTGTTTTAATGGTAGTTTAGGCATATGATTTAGTTTGAAATGGGTCTCTTGCAGGAGGATGATGTGAGAGTTTTCTTTGTGTAAGTGTTGTAGTATCTGGGATCTCTTTGCGGGGTTGTTAAAACCATTAACGTTGTATGTAGTAATTTTTATCTCTCCCATGGTATCTTAAAGAGGTTGATGTAAATAATTTGAGTGAAAGTGACCAGAGGTATTGTGTGTAGAAGGCATAAGTAAACCATTGCCATAAAACAGTGAGATAACATGAACATAACATATAACAAAAAATAAACAAAGTTGGGGGTGCTCAAAGGGCACCGGAGTGAAATGCCCCGTCCCAATAGGTGTAGCATAGCCTCACCCAGTGGGAGTGGGTCTCTCAATCCTTGAAATGACCACTAATGGGTCTTCTTAGATCTTAAAAAGATCTGATCTGTCAGGTGGGGGATGGAAGCCCTGAAGGAGCGGACAGTGTCTCCCTGAAGCCAGGGCCCCCCTCCCCAGATCCCGCATAGCTGCGATAGATATTTGCTTATATACATGTATGAAGATATAATTCCCATCAAAATACCATGAGTTGAAATGAACTAAAAACTGTGGTATGATGATCCAGGTTGGATTAGTCACTACATGCCTCTGGCAGTAGCATATTGCTCCACTTATCTGGCATGTGCATACATTGACCCTCCTAACATGTACCTTTTTACAGTATGGTATTTTTGTAATGGTATGGCTTGTGCCAGGTAATGCAATATAAACAGTAGATGATTGTCCAGAACTGCGCCTTGGCTGTCTGTCCCTTAAATACCAGCCCGGCCTCCATAATCATGTTCCTCTTTGCACTTGTATAGGGGGAAATGTATGGTCTTGGGTAGGAGTTCAGTTCGTGCAATCTCGAGTGTGCTTTTGTTCTCCGAGTTTCTGGTGAGCACACCAAAAAAAAGGGAGGGGAGAGGAGGGATTGGGATTCAAAGGAAAACCTGAACTATACGTCCACAGTTATATTATGTTACTGAAGTTACGTGCTTTGCAAGTGGATGGGGTAGAAGTATATTGTTATTGATAAGAGTTCTGTGGGGGTATAGTAGGATTTTACTCACGTTGCGCGTTTCTATTGTTGCGGCGGGCACTCTTCCAATGAGCTCTCTGTGGAGGTGAGGTGTTCTGCTCAGCAGCTTCTGAATGTAGTGGCCAGTCCGATATTTCAAAGGCCGGGAGATTCAAGTCTTTTTTGATTTTAGTCGCGTCCACGGGGTCTTTCAAGGTGTGGATTTGGCCCTCATGTCGTATTTGTAGGCTGAAGGGGTAACCCCATTTGTAGGGGATGTTTCTTTCTTGGAGGATTGTGAGTAGCGGTTTCAACGCTCTACGCATCTGCAATGTAAGTTTGGAGAGGTCTGATAGTAATGTGATGCGGGCTCCGTCAAAGTCTATGTTACCTTTTTCTCGAGCTGCCGTCATAATGTCATCCTTAATTACAAAGCGGTGGACACGGCATATGACATCTCTGGGCCTGTCTGGGTTTGTGCTGATCGGTGCAAGTATCCTGTGGGCTCTATCCAGCTCTATGCTATGATCCGCAGGTCTCCCCAAGAACTGATTGAAGATTCCGACCAGGGTGGGTGCTAAGTCTGCTTGTTTTGTGGACTCCGGAATGCCTCTAACTCTGATGTTATTCCTTCTCTGCCGATTTTCCTGATCGTCCATTTTTAAATAAAGGTCTTTGATTTGGTTCTCGTGGCGATTGATGTCTGCTTGTTGTTTTTCTTGTGTGCGCGCCATCTTGTCCACTTCTTTTTCGGTGTCATCTACGCGATGGCCTATTTGCTGTATATCTTGTTTGACTTCCGCCATCTCCTTTCTATAAGTTGCTTCTATTCTGCTTACATATCTCTCAAGATCATCCTTGGTTGGTAGTGCGCGGATGTAATCATGTAGGTCCATCTCTATGTAGGAATCTGAGCTGCCCGAGTGCGTTGGCGAAAGCGTAATGGCGGGCCTCTCCGATCTGTCTGATGCGGAGGCTGGTGGTGGTGTGTCTCTCCCTTTGCGTTTAGCAGACTGTGTTGGTTGGACAGTGGAGCGTGGGGAATCTTGTTTAGGGCTTGCCGAGTGCGTCGGCGAAGGTGTGCTAATGGATGCCCTGTTTTCGGAGGTCGTGCTGTGGGTCGGGGAGGCCTGTATTGAGCCTCCTCGTTTCTTATTTTGTGGGGACTGACCTTGAGCTAGCTGAGAGGTATCTCGGTCCGGGCTCAGTTGGTGATCTTGCCCGCCTTCATCCCCCGAGAGTCCGCTACTGGCAGGGTTATGTTCCGGAGAGTTGGCTGGGGGAGTATCCGTCTCTCGGCGTTCTTGTGCGGGCGCCATCTTGGCAGCACTCTGGGAGGACTGTGCCTGAGCTAGCGGCTTCAGGAATTTCTTTATCTGCGAGCTCCTGTTTTTTCTGGGTGAGCGCTTGGGTTGTTTGTGCTTGGTGCTCCCCATAGGTGTAGTTTTCAGCTTCTGATCAGTGCGGGATCTAGGGTTTTAGGGCCCGGGCAGCGGGAGCTCTCCTCAATCACGTCTTGTCCGCGCCATAGGCAAGCCACGCCCCCCCTATTATTATTATTATTAAACATTTTATTTGGGTAGTTTTGGGATGGGATGTAAATAGTAATTTTTTTATGTAAATGTTTTTATTTTTTTTAATGTAGATGTAGTTTTACTTTTTGGTCACAAGATGGCCTTAGGTTTGTTTACATAACGTCACTCTAAGCGTAACATGTACGCTTGGAGGGACGTAGGAGGCAGAAAAAGCGAGGCTTCCGAGAGAAGCAGTCGCTTTTTCTGTGGGGGAGAGGAATCAGTGATCGGACACCATGGCCTGATTCATTGATTCCTGGGTTAACGATCTGCCACCGGGAGCACGCGCGCGATCGGCTACAGAAACGCACGGGAGCACACATGGCCTTCTGGACGTAGCTACTACGTCCAGAAAGCTTAAAGGACTTACGAGGCCAAGTCCATCAAAAACAATAAAAAAAAGTTAGCTACCTTGCTCAGCTTGTAAGGCACGGAGGACGCCGTCCGCGCCCTCCGTGCCGTTCCACCTGGTCCCCGCCGCTGCACAGCCCCCCGAACGGTCCCCGACCGCGCGGCCCGGGTCGGGCTCCCCAGCCCTTACCAAGATGGCCGGCGGAGCTGGCCGCGGCTGCACAGTCCGCATAGCCGCGAGTGCGGCTGCGCAGCTCTAAGGCCAACCCCCCGATCCACGCAACAGTAGCGTGGATCGGGGGGTTGGCCTTAGAGCTGCGCAGCCGCACTCGCGGCTATGCGGACTGCGCAGCCGCGGCCAGCTCCGCCGGCCATCTTGGTACAGGCTGGGGAGCCCGACCCGGGCCGCGCGGTCGGGGACCGTTCGGGGGGCTGTGCAGCGGCGGGGACCAGGCGGAACATGCCGGACGGCGTCCTCCGTGCCTTACAAGCTGAGCAAGGTAGCTAACTTTTTTTTTATTTTTTTTGATGGACTTGGCCTTGTAAATCCTTTAACCTCCCTGGCGGTCTATTAAAAACCGCCAGGGGGCAGTGCAGCCGTTTTTTTCTATTTTTTTTTTTTTTAAACATGTAGCGAGCCTAGGGCTCACTACATGATAGCCGCTGTGCAGCGGCATCCCCCTTCCCTCTTCGATCGCCATCGGCGATCAGGAATTCATGTTCAAAGAACATGGCGACAGGGCGGGATGAAGTCATCGGGAGTCCCGATCCACCCCTCAGCGCTGCCTGGCGCTGATAGGCCAGGCTGTGCAAGGGGTCTAGGGGGGGGGGGTGCGGCGAATCGGTGCGGGGCGGCGGCGATCGGTGTGCTCACGCAGCTAGCAAAGTGCTAGCTGCGTGCAGCAAAAAAAAGGTTGTGCAAATCGGCCCAGCAGGGCCTGAGAAAACCTCCTGCGCGGCTTACCCCGAACTACGTTCGGGGTTACCGCCAGGAAGGTTAATTGGTTAAGGACCAGAGACTGCTGGTACCGTAAAACGCCGCCTCCCGACAAATCGCCGCACATACCTGCCGCTCTCGCTGGTCACGATACTGTCCCATCGACGCAGGCTCCTCTCTGCTGTCACCGGTCAGGAGCCGCTTTCATTGGCTCCTAGCGCTGTCTGTGTCAGCCAATGTGATTGGCTCTCAGTGATCACGCGGTCAGGAGCCAATGAAAGCGGCTCCTGACCTGTTCACAAAGCTCTGCTGTCTTATAGACGGCAGAGCGAGCGTATTGCGGCGGTTGCGGAACGGCAAGATCGTCTGTAACAGCTGTAGCGCGGAGTGCCAAAGCAGTACAATCAATGTCCAGTCAGAGCCGCAGCACCACCTGCTGGACGCAGGTTAGTACTGCTTTGGTCCGGAAGCAGTTAAAGAACAAGCGACACCTATGCCAACCTAGAAATAAAAACATATATAAGTAGATAAATACTACTTCTACTTACATAGCAGATGTATTGTGCTATCCACGTAATGATTCCTGTGAATTTTATAGAGGAAAAGCAGAAAATCCTATTCCAGGCAGTGGCCATCTTGCCAAGCTAATGCTGACATCATATCCTCCCTGAGGCCCAGTGCACACCAAAACCGCTAGCAGATCGTCAAAACTCTAGCGGTTTTGGGAGCAGAGAGCAGATATTTGGCCGGGTGCACACCAAGCGGATTTTGTATGCGATCCACCAGCCGCATCAGCCAGCGAAAACGCTTGGCTATTGTATTTCAATGTGTGGTGCACACCAGCGGTTTGAGGTTTTTTAGCAAACCGCAAACGCGCAGCAGGAGGCGCGTTTGCGGCTTGGCAAAAACCTCAAACCGCCGGTGTGCACCATCCCATTGCAATACATTAGCCAAGCATTTTTCCAGGCGGATGCGGCCGGCGGATCGCTCCAAAAACCGCTCGGTGTGCACTGGGCCTGACTCTTGTTTTCCCCCTTGTTCATTATGTATTCATTAGCTGCCCTCCTCACAGAGTCTTCAGACACTCCCACTGAGGTGTATACTAACAACTGAACTGTCTTTTTTTTTGTTTGCACATCCAATCACTGAGTCACCTCAGCCTTGCTTGTAAACACAAGTCAGCAGAGGGTGTTTCTGATAAGCAGCTAGGCAGGGAAATAAATGGAAGTGGAGGAATATATTATAGATAGAAAGAACTCCCAGCATTCAACTTTTTGGCACTAGGGCCAGTGCTCCTAAAGTATGTGATAACTACAAACCGTAACAGCAGAAAAAGTTTTGCAAGTTTTGAATGCAGGATTAGCATCTTTATTACTTAATACACTCAGACCAGTTGCTGTTGAAATTTGATTTTTATGGTGACAATTCCACTTTAAGCCTATACATTTTGTACTTTTCAACACTGTCTTGTGGTTAAGAACTGTTTTATAAATGTATCCTCTGGACTATTTCCGTTAACTCTGTTCTGTAGCTGACTATTTGCCTATATGTGTTTCTGTAGGAACAATTCACTTCACTAATGTCTCTTGTGTGGCTTAGTTTTTCTGCCCTTCTGGGACTGTCATGCATTTAGAGGAAATAGTTTGACTTTGCTGGATCCTTCAGCTCACAGATTCCCCCCTTTATAATGCCAAACTGTGAACCAATCAAAGTCCTGCATTGCATGAATACCTCTGTACAGTTCGGCCTGTAATTATATCTTTTTTTTATATAATCATCAATGTATAAGTGTGATTGGGCCTTTTAACAAACTATTGCAACTAGTTAGGTCTTTTTGTTTTGTTCACTGTAGTAATATGATGATGATCTTATCAAAATTAAACACATACAGAGGCATCTATCACAGGAGTGATAAATCAACTGCCTACAGTGCCACCTACTGTTCACTTAGTATAGCACAAGTTCACTACTGCCACAAGAAATCTTTAGGGCCCGTTTCCTCTGCTGTGGAAATTGGTCCGGATCTGCAGAGTTTACCCGCAAGCAAATCGTGCAGGGAAGCTCTGCCATAGGGGATAATGCTGCCACCGTCTGAATGGCTTGCCTTAGCGATTCGCCGACATTGCAGCATTTTTATGTGTGGGCAGCAGCGAATCCTGATGGGATTCATCTGCGTGCTCGCAGACCAGAAAGTTCTGCCGCGCATCTCGCACCGCGGCTAGTGGAAACGGGCCCTTAAAGAGGAACTCTTAAAATTCAAAACACATACAAATAAGAAGTACATTTCTCCCAGGGTAAAATGAGCCATAAATTACAGTTCTCCTATGTTGCTGTCCCTTGTAATCCTTTCTTGGTGACAGGTAAGTAATGATCTTGAAAAGACTCTCTGCCAAGCAGCAAAATCTATCAAGTAGAATGGGGAGGATGAGCAAGCATCTTGTAGCACACTGTAGACGAAATGTAAACTATCAGTCCGTCATAAGATTTTATTAGCTTGGTTGAATATGGAGGAGCCCCATGCTGACATTGGGATTGCTTGTATACATGGATGACTGATGCTTCAACCTATCACAAGCGATTATTAAGAGGCCCTGTAGTGACATATAGTAGAATACAATAACTTATTCAGGATACCCACTTTTACGGTAATTTTCCTGGTTACAGCTTCACACTTCCTATATCTATATATCGCTGTAGATTGTATGTAGCCCCTCCCTCCCAGTGATGCTTAGCCTAGGCTGTTTAGCTATGTGGAATTCCTCTCCCGGTAATGTTCGAAAGGAAATAAATATGACAGTCACCATATTCCTCTCAATTCAGCTCCCCTTTAATAGTGCATATCCTTGACTAACCCTGAATTATCAATAACCTATAAGATAGTGGAGTTGGCCCTATGGGAATGTGTAAATCTGTTTTCCTCCTATGTACAGGATGTGCAGCTTAATGTGTGACATTTGTGTCCCCCACAGTCTGTCTGTCCAGGAGCTGCTGCTGCACTCGGAGCTGGATAAGGATGGGGACGGCTCGCTGTCAGACCAGGAAGCCCAGGTACAGCCTTGGCAGTTAGCTGTGTCTCTGCCCTCTATCTCTCCCAACAGCTTCAACATGTTATTTGCTGAGAGTTCTTAGAGGTGTTCTGAAGGTGCCCATTCATGACTCCATTCTCGCGTTTGAGTGACCTTTCGATTCGGTCATTTTATGGAATCGGAGAATCGAGTGTGTTCTGTTATGCTCGATAATGCAAATAGCTGTGGATATTCCTGTACTTGGAATTCCAGTAAAGCGGTGTTGGGGGCGGCTGCTTGAAAGGGAGCTCATCTTTTATATTTCCTTGTTCTGACTTTTTTTTCTTGAATAGGAAGCAATCTATAGTAGACACAAGGTGCATTACCTTTACCCCTCCTTACTCATTTACATCCCTGGGTTATTAACCCTTACAGTGAGAAGAAAGTAGCACGTGCTAGTTCTTTGTAGGACTGGGACTGTACATACAGGTTTATCTTATCATGTTACATGTAAGTCTCTGTTAGAATGTGGACCATAAGAGATTTTTAAAAAAAAGATACACAAAGATACAAGTTTTTTTTATTTATTTTTTAGAAAAATCTACTTTGCCTCGCTGCCGTGCTGATTTGGCTCTCCTCCACGTACAGGCACAGCAGCACTGTGTAGGCTCCAATAGGGTTTGTTCCTGCCCAGTAGCACAAAACCACTTGTGCACGGGCTGTACTTTGCGCCTGCACAGTGCAGCCAGGCTTGTACACTGAGGGGAACGTGGCTGTGAGCACAGTGTTCAATATTAATGTTACATATGTTCAGAGGGGCGCAGTGCAGGAATGGAGGGGCATAGGAAGATTGGACTATTCTAGAGGCTTCCCTCTGAGGTAAGTATGTAACTTGTTTTCAGTCAGGCTTCAGGTACCCTTTAAAGGACAACTAAAGAGAGAGGTATATGGAGGCTGCCATATTTATTTCCTTTTAAGCAATACCAGTTGCCTGGCAGCCCTGCTGATCCTCTGCCTCTAATACTATTAGCCATAGCCCCTGAACAAGCACGCAGCAGATCAGGTGTTTCAGACTTTAAAGTCAGATCTGACAAGACTAGCTGCATGCTTGTTTCTGGTGTTCTTCAGATACTCCTGCAGAGAAATAGACCAGCAGGGCTGCCAGGCAACTGGTATTGATTAAAAGGAAATAAATATGGCAGCCTCCGTATACCTCTTACTTTAGTTCCCCTTTAAAGTTTGAGAGCTTGCTTTATTAGTGAGGGAATTTTTTTTTCCGTTCTTTTAATGCAGGTGGTTACATTTATGGATGATGAATGTACAATTGTTCTTTTTTTTCTTCTCAGGATATCCTTGGAGGATCAGAGTCGGTGGATCTGGCCACTTTCCAAGACACCGTCTGGCCTCAAATCCGAGAGAAATACAAATCTGAGGTGAGAGGACAGTAAAGTTCATTAATTAACGAAACTGGGTTCTGTTGCTCCATGTGTCTTATTATATGTTTTTTTGTCAGTCAACCAATCAGTTTCACTTATTCTATCCCCGACTCATTCACTGGAGTTGGCACAGCGGACAGCTTCTTGTAAGATTACCCCGTCATATTAGTACTAAGAACATACTTTTATTTTATGAAAAAAAACGTTTCAGCGCTAAACAAAGTGGGAAAAAAGATATTGCTGCATGGCCTTTAAACCTTGGGCTGCCTTTTTTACAGAGTGAAGCTGCCTCGCCTCCTCATATAGAAGAGGGAAGTGAGCCCCACCCAGAAATCCCTCATGAGGAGGACACAGAGGACGAGGGGGAGGATGGCGGAGAGGAGGATGAGGAAGAGGAGGATGATGCTGATTTGGATGAAGATCATAAAGTGAGTCACAACCAGCTGTGTATCGAGGCTGGGTTGATAGCAGAAATGAAGAGGATGAGAAAGACAATCGGCACTGCAGGTGCTTTATTCCAACAGCAAGGCACAGTATTGCAGTACAAAAATGTTGTAGTTTAAAAAAAGGGAATCGCATACCATCTGGTGGAGTGTGGTGGTGCAGTGGGTGCTGGGGACAGGTGCCTGATGGCCGGTTCGCGCTATCAGAATCAGAGAATCAGAATCTTTTATTTTCCCCAAGCACGACTGGGTCGAGCCCGGAATTGGGCTTGGCATAACAGGGCTGAGTGTAGCAAATACGCAAAAATACATCAAATACAACAATCACATCAAAAATATACACACAGAGAGTCAAAAACACAGATAGTACAGAGTTCACAGTGCAACCGACACTATAGGGTGGGAATAAAGTGCATAGCGTTCAATGATTTGACGGCTGAGGGGAAAAAGCTGTTTCGGTGCCTTGAGGTCTTGGTGGCAATAGTCCGGAATCTCTTGCCCAAGGGGAGCCGACTGAAGAAGCGGTAGCCTGGATGTGAGGGATCACTGGCTATCCTCAAGGCTCTGGAGCGTAGTCTGGAGTCGTAGAGGAGGTCCAGAGGGGGGAGTGGTTTACCAATGATTCTCTCCGCTGATCTAATGACTCTCTGTAGTTTGTGCCTGTCACCAGCAGAGGAACCGGCATACCAGACCAGGATGGAGGTGCAGAGGACAGATTCGATAGTGGCGGAGTAGAAGCTTGACATGAGTTTCTGGGACATGCCAAACGTCTTCAGTTGGCGGAGAAAGAATAGTCTCTGTTGGGCTTTCCTCTGGATTGAGGTAGTGTTTGTTTTCCAAGTTAGATCGTTTGAGATAGTAGTGCCTAGAAGGCGTGCATAAGGGACTCTTTCCACTTCTGTGTTGTCAATGCAGATTGGAGAAGGGGGGGTGGCGTGCTTCCTAAAGTCGACGACTACCTCGACAGATTTTGTGGAGTTGAGGACCAGGCCATTCTCCTTGCACCAGTGGCAGATCCTGTCTACCTGGTTCCGGTACTCCCGCTCATCGTTTTCGGTGATGAGGCCCACAATGGTGGTGTCGTCAGCATATTTGATCACTTTGACAGAGTTTGCTGTGGACCTGCAGTTATTTGTGTATAGGGAGAATAGAAACGGTGACAGTACGCATCCTTGTGGGGCTCCTGTGTTGGTGGACCTAGGTTGCGAGAGTATAGTTCCTAGCTTCACGACTTGGGATCTGTTCGTGAGGAAGTCGGTGATCCACAGTCGTAGGGTAGGGTGGACCTCAAGTGCAGTAAGATTCTCCTGAAGTATTTGGGGGCTGATAGTGTTGAACGCCGAGCTGAAGTCTAATAGGAGGACCCTGGCGTATGAGCCTGGCCTATCCAGATGATCATAAACAAACTCCAGGCAGGTGTTTATGGCGTCATCGGTGGACCTGTTTGCTCTGTACGCAAACTGTAGCGGGTCCAGTCGGGCCACTGTGGAAAGTTTCAGGAGGGGCAGAACCATGCTCTCAAAGGTTTTCATGATGACAGATGTGAGTGCCACAGGCCTGTAGTTGTTGAGGTCGGAGACACCCTGTTTTTTGGGGACAGGAATGATGGTGGACCTCTTGAAGCACACGGGGACACTCCCTTCCTGAAGAGATTTGGTGAAGATAGCAGAGAGGATGGGGGTGAGCTGTTGTGCACAAGTTTTTAGGCAGGCCGGTGACACACCATCTGGGCCAGAGGCTTTCCTCGAGTTTAGTCTTGACAGGTGCCGCAGAACGTCCTCCTCATTCACCGCTAGAGGTGGTGGGCTCGGTTGTTGGGCAGCTAGAGCAGAAGAGGAGGCAGGGGGGTCACTGGGATGTGCAGGTGTCCCCTGGTTCTCAAATCTGCAGTAGAAGTCGCTCAGGCTCTCAGCGAGCTCGATGCTGGGGGTTGCGTGCTGAGGGGGTGGCTTGTAGTTAGTGGCGGCCTTTAGCCCCTTCCACACTGCCCGTGAGTCCTTTGAGGAAAGGTTCTGTTCTAGTTTCTCTGCAAAGTTCCTTTTGGCGGCTCTAAGTTCCCTGTTTAGAATGTTTTTAGCTCTCTTGTAGTCCTCCTGGTTGCCCGATTTGTATGCTGCTTCTTTGCATCTCCGCAGTTGCCGTAGTTTGTTGGAGAACCACGGTTTGTTGTTCGGGTAGAGTTTTAAAGTTTTCCTTGGTATGCAGTGGTCCTCGCAGAAACTGATGTACGAGGCAACGTTGTCCGCCCACTCGTCCAAGGTTGGTGCTTCCAGGGCCTTCCAATCTGTACTGTCGAAGCATGCTTGAAGCTGTAGTTTGGCATCGCTTGACCATACTCTGGTGGACTTTAGGACTGGTTTTGCGGTTTCCAGCCGCCTCCTGTACGTGGGTATCAGATGGATGAGACTGTGGTCGGAAGAGCCTAGTGCTGCCCATGGAGTGGCCTTGTACGCATCCTTTAGGACCGTGTAGCAGTGGTCTAGGGTGTTGGAGTTCCTAGTGGGGCAGGAGACGTGCTGGTGGAAGCGTGGCATCTCCTGGCGGAGATTGGCTTTGTTAAAGTCGCCCATGATGATAAACACCGAGTCTGGGAGGGCTGACTCCCACTTCGTAATGGTGTCGCTAAGATCACACAGGGCTGCTTTGACATCGACATCGAGTGGGATATACACACCAACAAGGACATACGAGGAGAATTCCCTGGGCGAGTATGTTGGCCTGCAGTTCACAAGAAAGAGTTCTAGTTCCGGGGAGCATTTCTTTGCAAGTGTCGAATTGTTGGAGCACCAAGCGGAGCTGATGTATAGACAGATACTGCCCCCTCTCCTTTTCCCTGAGAGAGAGCCATCACGATCTGCACGGATGAGGCTGAATCCTGGGAGATGTAGGGCACTGTCAGGGATGCTGTCATGCAGCCATGTTTCTGTGAAGCAGAAGACTGGGGTGTTGCTGCCCAGTTCCCTCTTCTCACTGAGGAGTCGCAGTTCATCTAGCTTGTTGGGGAGGGAGCGGACGTTCGCCAAGAGGACTGCAGGAATAGCGGACCGCAGACCCTTCCTTCTCAGCCTCACTCTGGCGCCAGCACGACAGCCTCTTCTGCGTTGGCTCCCACGGGGTACCGCCGCAGGGGCAGTGATTTTCCTGATGTGGCTCCAGATAGAATCGTGCAGGAGCCCGGCCTTTGGATGCAGTTCTGCATATGGTTCCCAGTGGAGAAGCTGTGACCTAGTGAAGGTGGTGCGGGGAGGGGGGGAAGATTCCATTTATTTCGGCCGCACCAGAGCCCTTGCGATCCTCCAGGATGGGGCAGCAGCAGAGCCTGGATTTACAGTCCCATGGGACTGCAGCAGAGGCCCAGAGACTCGAGAGGCCAGGGGCTGCAGCAGAGGCCCAGATTCACAGAAGCATGGCACTGTGGTAGAGGCCCAGGGTCACAGAGCCCATAAAGCTGTAGCAGAGGCTTAGGCCCGGAGGTCACCAGAGCCTGGGGCTCCAGCGGCAGGACCCGAGTCCCAGAGCCTGCTGGGGTAGAGGTAGCAGGGCCCAACCTCGCAGAGCCTGAAGCAGAGGCCTGGAGACACAGAGCCAGTTAGCTAAGAAGGCTAGAGCTGGGGCAATACAGTCAATGGTGAGACCTGGGGCACATGGACTGGGTAGGTAGGTAGCAAGAAGAAACAGGACCTACCGGAACAGAAGTGCAGAAGCCAGGGTCAGCCAGCTGTGTGTGGTTCTGGAGATGGGAGGAGAGGGCGCTTGTAGAGGCTGATGTTGCAGAGGCCTTCAGTGCTGATTCCTGGGATTCCGAGATTGGCTGAGAGCAGAGGCAGAGGCCGGCCCCGGAGAGTAGAAGGCCAGGAGGAGGATGTTCGGCATCTGGTGGAGACGGCCTGGGTCGCGGGAGCTGCTGCCGCAGGGGACAGTGAGACATAGATGTCGGCGGTGAAGAGGTGCGTTGCCGCTGCACGGGGTTCGGCGGTTGAGCTGCCGGTGCAGCTGATCCTGGCCACCGGCGCTTGTTGAGAGTGGGCTGCTAGGTCTGGGCAGGGTCGCACTGCTGGCGAGGTAGGCCGCTCGTGGCCACGTGGTCTGCCCTGGCGGGCGCTTGATGAGCCGGCTTTGCTGTTCGGTGGAGGGGGAAAAAGTAGCCCTGGTGTCTTCAGTGCGGGGAGCCCATCAGGTCAGGGCTCTTCAGCAAGGAGGCTGCTAGGTTCGGTCGGGGTCTACCCACTCGCTGCGGGTCGGCCTGGAGTGTGGCTGATTGTCGGCTGTCCTGCCGATACGGCTAACTAGGGCTGAGAAACCGCTAAAAAGCAAAAAAACAAAAAGCAAAAAAACAAAAAGAAAGAAGCAAGGGCAAAGCTAACCCAAGCTACTTAGCCTCTGTGGAAGTGCAATGATAGCGCGAAACGGCCGTCAGGCACCTGTCCCCAGCACCCACCGCACCACCACACTCCACTAGATGGTATGCGATTTCCTATTTTTAGCTACAACATTTTTGTACTGCAATACCGTGCCTTGCTGTTGGAATAAAGCACCTGCAGTGCCGATTGTCTTTCTCATCCTCTTCATTTCCGGTCATATTGTCTATCACTTTTATCAGAGCACGCAGTCTGTACCACAGCAGGAGAAGAGTGTGTGAACCCTGCCTACATCCTTCCAGTGTCAGCTGCCTTAAGCTGCACTGCCAACTATTCCCCCCTCCTTTTGCTCACATGGATTGATAGCAGACTTTTTTTTTTTTCTGGTGTTTTTTGTATTTTTAGTTTTTTTTCGGTAGTTCACTTAACTACTGGGCTGTAGAATACCGGGGAAGTAGTACAGCAGTCTCTGTTGCATACATGAATTGCTGCTAGTAGAATATTGCTCAAATTACCTCCCCCCACACTCCTCCTGCAGTAACGTCAATTTGTGGCAAAGAAAGTAAATTTAGGCACCTGTATGTGCCGTCACAAAGCATCCCAAAGCTCCCAAAGAGCCACAATTTGGGGCAAAGAACGTATATTTGGGCATCTGGAGGCGCCACCATAAAGCCACGATTTGCGGCAAAGGTGAATTTCGGTGCCCTGAGGCGCCTGTTAGAATTGCAGGCACCGAGGCATGCGGATATACAAATTGCGGCATTGCATAGCGCGTTGCCCATATTTACCTTCTTTGCTTCAAATCTCATCTGTTATAGGCGCCTATGGTGTGGCACCCTTTTTCCGGTAAAGGCTCCTGCGCTGTTATTTCCTGATTTGGTCTCTGTCT
Organism: Hyperolius riggenbachi; assembly: GCF_040937935.1. Lineage (NCBI taxonomy): Eukaryota > Metazoa > Chordata > Amphibia > Anura > Hyperoliidae > Hyperolius > Hyperolius riggenbachi. The sequence goes on from NC_090648.1 coordinate 65,278,456, forward strand.
GCTAGTAACTGGAGGTGTGTGTGTGTGTGTCTGTGTGTGTGTGTGTGTGTGTGTGTGTGTGTGTGTGTGTGTGTGTGTGTGTGTAGCAGTGTGATCTGTCAGATCTCCCCAGCAGGGTATCTAAGCATCCTACCCTAAAGCCGCTTCCTGGGAGATATGGAGGGCGGGGCAGAGGTTTTTCATGGCACAGCTAGAGGGATTTGGATATGTAATTGCATCAGCACGATTGATACCGGTGTCATGGCTGATCGTGCTGCCCTGCATGCGCGGAGCAAACCTGTACCGCAAGGTTGTGTTATGCTGCTGACGATCTCTCCACAGCCACCCCTCCTACACTCCCTACATTTTTAGGGTATGGAGGGGACTTCTTGAGCTACCTACTCTATCTCAGGAACCAGTGAGGTTTGGCAAAGAGGTAGTGGGGGGAAGTTACTTCCATACCTTCAAAACTTGGTGATCGTAGTAGGTGTGACTGTGGAGATATTTGGGTAATTCATTTGAAGTTTCCACTGCTGAGCATGCGTATTACTCAGGGAGGAAGGCAGCTCTAGGGTAACCCGATCAGACACGTCACTGGCATAAGAAGAAACTCTGCCTAAAGCTGCAGATACACTGGGGGGGGGGAAACAATTATAGAATACTGTTTTGGGAAAACCATTGTTTTCCCAAAACAGTATTCCATAATTGTTTCCCCCTTGTAATAGCTGTTAGACTGTCTGCTGAGTAGGACACAGCAGGATTAACATAAAGGCCCCGTACACACGCCATACTAAAGGCAACAACGGGTCCGTTGGCACCTCCCGCTGGGCAGGTTTTCAGCAGACGCTCAGAAACAGCCTTATCAGTCTGCAGACAGACGTACACACGCTGGACTGTCGCTGAAACGCCTGCCCAGCGGGAGGTGATGACGGACCCGTCGTTGCCGTTAGTATGGCGTGTGTACGGGCCTCTGCATTTTTGCTTTGTTTAAAAAAAAAAATAACAACAAATCAGTGCATAAAAGGCAAGAGACCTAGCCGAGCTTTGTATGAAGAGCTTGCTTTGAAAAAAAAAGTGAAATTTAAAATGCACGTGTATGAAATGGTGTGTGTGTGTTCCAGAATAAAATGCACTACCAATTACTTTTTCCTCCTATCTTACTTGTCACAGTATGCAGTAACAATCTGACAGATCTCACAGGTTTTAGACTAGTCCACCTCCTCATGGGGGACTTATTCCTGTTGTTGGATGACTCATGCAGATATCCTACAGCCGCAGCTGAGAGTTCTGTAGTTATTTGCCAGTGTAGAACTGATTGATTTGCGTTTTGCAGGCACCACCTAGTAAAGTGTCAGTAGAGGAGACTGAGATGCCACCATATGATGAAGCGACTCAACAGCTAATAGATGGTAAGTAAATATCTCATTACCAGTGTGCAATCTGTCTGTCCATGTATGCTTACATTGTCTATTTGACAATAAATCAATATACTTGCATGAATTATTTTACCCTCCATTTAAAGAGACACTGAAGCGAAAATAAAATATATGATATAATGAATTGGTTGTGTACTATGAATAATTACTAGAAGATTAGCAGCAAAGAAAATATTCTCATATTTTTATTTTCAGGTATATAGTGTTTTTTCTAACATTGCATCACTCTATAATATGTGCAGATTACACAACACTCAGCATTCAAAATGAGTCTTTCAGAGCAGTCTGTGAACTAATGACCTCTCCTCTAGCAGAGGAAAAGTAAACAGTTCAATTACAGTTGAGATAATAAAAGTCAGATAACAGCCCTCTCCATGACTAAGTTAGTCGGAGAGCTTAATAGCTTTTTTGCATAGAGATAACAACTGGAGTTTCTCAACTCTTCCTGTACTGGAAACAATTAGACTGATGTATCTGATCTTAATGTTTTTTTTCTTAGCTGTACTACACATACAAATCATAATATCATTATTTTTTTTTCGCTTCAGTGTCTCTTTAAGGTACAAGCGTGTCACCCACTCTATGTACAGTATAAGCTGCTACTGTGTAAACTGTATGCAGTGTATGCTGTAAAATGTTGTGTGCTTTTACATTGCTCACTGTCGCCCTCCCTTTTCTAAATTGTCCATCTGCACTGTTCAGCCCTTTAACATTTTAGCAGTCACCTAAAGCAAACATTTTGGCTGCAGGGCCTCAATTTGGCTTCCCCTGCCTGGCAGGCTATGAGAGCGGGCAGCAAGGAGCTGCTGTTTTAGTTGTCTAGACTGCCGCATCGGCTTCTTCTCTCCACCACGGCGCCAACGTAATCCCGACGTGTCCTTTGGTTCCCGATCACACGGTGTGACACGTTCAGGATCCAGTGGATGGTGTCGGCGCCACTTGGTGATGGAAGAGTCTTTCACTGCCCCTTTTCCACCACTGAGTGGAGCTGTAACGCTAACATCACTTTCTGGATACTGGTCATGTCATATCATGTGATCGGGACCCAGAAGACATGTCGGAAGTTCAGCGCCGCTGCCGTGGGTGGAAGAGAAGCCTATCCAGCCGCCCAACAGGTAACTATAACAGCTCACTGACCGCTCTGCATGGCTGTGCTGGGCAGCCGAGTTTAGATGGCCCCCCACTGCCCTGGCACAAGATGCCTCAAACAAGACAACTCATGCTGGGCTGTTAAGTTTAAAAATCTTTAGCTGCAATATGGCACACACTGAGCATTGCAAGTCAGGGCAACCCGAGGCGGGGCCGCGGACATGGACGGAACCCGAGGCCAGGCCAAGGACACGCACACAACCTGAGGCCGGGCCACGGACATGGACGGAACCAGAGGCCAGGCCAAGGACACGCACACAACCTGAGGCCGGGCCGCGGACATGGATGGAACCCGAGGCCAGGCCAAGGACACGCACACAACCTGAGGCCGGGCCGCGGACATGGATGGAACCCGAGGCCAGGCCAAGGACACGCACACAACCTGATGCCGGGCCACGGACATGGACGGAACCAGAGGCCAGGCCAAGGACACGCACACAACCTGAGGCCGGGCCGCGGACATGGATGGAACCCGAGGCCAGGCCAAGGACACGCACACAACCTGAGGCCGGGCCGCGGACATGGACGGAACCCGAGGCCAGGCCAAGGACACGCACACAACCTGAGGCCGGGCCGCGGACATGGACAGAACCCGAGGCCAGGCCATGGACACGCACACAACCCGAGGCCGGGCGGACGTGCAGGAAAGGGGTGAAAAAAAAAAAAAAAGTAATGTGAAAAGAAATGGAGACCGCAAATAGAAAAGGAGAAGAGGCACATGGCTAATATACAATTATGCAATACCTTAGCTCATAAATTGTGCAAATTAACGAACGGATCATAAGACCAAAAAAAGACAGTGATGCTTTAGTAATCAAAATGAAATAATAAAGAATTGTAATCTAAATCAAATTCGTAAGACAACTGTGCTAAAATCTATAATGTGCAGAGCCAGCCTCCTGAAGATGTCTTCTACACAATGGAAATGAATGAAGTAAACTGACACTTTATCTCACAGTCTTCCTCTGTGCTTTGTTTATCCAGCTGCTGAGGCTGCACGCAATGAGTATGAAGAGGCTTCCAAGGCTTTGAGGGAAATAGAAGATACAATCAGGTGAGTTGTGCACATTTTTCTCTTAAAGGGAACCTGAAGTGAGAGGGATACAGAGGTTACCATCTTAATTCTCTAATACACAATGCCAGTTCCCTGACTTCTGTACTGATGCTATGCCTTTAATACTAGACAAGACAAGACAAATAACATTTATATTGCGCTTTTCTCCTTGCGGACTCAAAGCGCCAGAGCAGAGCAGCAGCCACTAGGACGCGCTCTATTGGCAGTAGCAGTGTAAGGGAGACTTGCCAAAGGTCTCCTACTGAATTAGTGCTGGCTTACTGAACAGGCAGAGCCGAGATTCGAACCCTGGTCTCCTGTGTCAGAGGCAGAGCCCTTAACCATTACACCATCAGCCAACTGCTACTGTAAGTCACTAGCCCAGAATGAGCTGCAGATCAGATGCTGTGACTCTGGTGTGACTCCGCTGGCTGCATGCTTGTTGCAGGTTTGACTCAAACACAACCAAAGCCTAAACCTCCTCATGGCAGCCAGACAATCTGGCATTGTTTATAAGGGCATAAATATGGCAGCCCTTTATTGCTTTCACTTTAAAGAGAACCTGTACTGAGTAAAAATATTTAAAATAAACACATGAGGTAACTTCAAATGAACATTACATAGTTACCTTGCCATCAGTTCCTTTCAGAAGCTCACCATTTTCTTCTGACAATAATCCCTTCCAGTTCTGACAATATTTTGTCAGATCTAAAATATATCAGTTGCTGTTAGTAAAATAACAGTTTCTGTCAGTTATAGCTGAGAGGAAAACTGATGTACCAGGTAATGTCCATGTTTCCCTATGGCTCAAGTGGGCGATGTTACAGTTTAACTTAACGACCAGCTAACGCCCATAGGCGTCGGCAGGTCTTAAGTGGTTTACCATGGAAACGGCCGCTCGATCAGTTCACGGAGACACCGATCGCGGCTCGCCGGCAAAATTTAAACACACGGGGAAGAAATCCCTGCTGTTGACATACAGCAGCGCCATAAGGCAGATCGGCAATCCCCGGCCTCTGATTGGCCGGGGATCGCCGGCATATGATAGGCTGAAGCCTATCCTACAATGCGCAGGACATCCGTCCTGCGCCGCTCAGAGGGGAAGAGGGAGGGAGAGGGACGGAGCGCCGAAAACGCTGCGGAGGGGCTCTTTGAAGCGACCCCCGCAAAGCGCAGCAAGCCGGCGGCGATCAGACCCCCCCAGCAGGACATCCCCCTAGTGGGGAAAAAAGGGGGTAAGTCTGATCGCCCTGGCATAATCCTGATCTGTGCTGCGGGCTGGAGAGTCCACGCAGCACAGATCAGGCAAACCACCCCTGGTCCTTAAAGGGGAACTTCAGCCTAAACAAACATACTGTCATTAAGTGACATTAGTTATGTTAATTAGAATAGATAGGTAATATAATTTTTTACCCACCCTGTTTTAAAAGAACAGGCAAATGTTTGTGATTCATGGGAGCAGCCATCTTTTTGGTTGAAAGGAGGTGACAGGGAGCATGAGACACAGTTCCAACTGTCCTGTGTCCTGATAACCCCTCCCAGCTGCACGTGCTAGGCTTCAAATGTAAAATTCAAAATGTAAAAAAAAAAAATTGCACCAAAACAGCAGAACGAGAACAACATCAGAAATCCCATCATGCTTTGCACAGCATCAGGGAAAAAATGCCCGGGCAGTTTTCTTCTGTGCAGCTAAAAATGAGGCTTGTGTAAGAGAAACAAAGTTCTGATGATGTGAAACTGTTAAAGAAACACCAGGCCTTTTCAGTGCTGCTGAGTCGATTTTTAGTCTGGAGGTTCACTTTAAGTGGTTAACTGTGTGCTGACCAGAAAGCTGGTATGGGGTAATGGCCATTTTCAAAATGGAGGACGGAAAATTCCATTGATCACAGTGAACAAACAGGACGCGGGACAGCGACAGCTGTCGCCGCAACTTCGCCGGAACTGTTGCTAGTCCCGCGTGAGTACGCGGGCTAGCGACAGGAGACCTACGCGAGTGAATGGAGCATCCGGCCGGGGGATGCTCCATTCACAAACAGCTTCCGCCGCGTCTCTGCCTTTCTGGCGAGACGTGTGGACAGCTGTCGCTCCCTGTTTGCGTGCGCGCATGCAACGGGGGACAATTGTCCCCTGTGAGTATGTAGCTTTAGTATCCTACCCTAAAGCCGCTTCCTGGGAGACATGGAGGGCGGGGCAGAGGTTTTTCATGGCACAGCTAGAGGGATTTGGATAGGTAACTACATCAGCACGATTGATACCGGTGTCATGGCTGATCGTGCTGCCCTACTTGCGCTGTCACACTAAGCTGTGCTGCTTGAGCAGTGTAGCTTAGTGAATCAACCCCTTACTGTGAGCCAGATGTAGCCATCAAAAGAGCCACTTCTGACTCCCGAGCCATAGGTTCCCGATCCCTGCTTTGGGTCCTATAGAGCCTTCCCATTCCCCCTTTGAATCTCCCACCGCGGGAGGCTTCGGAAGCCCAAGTTCTTCATAAGACAGGCGGCTCCGTACTGCACATGCGGGACAACACACTCGCGTGGCGGCACAAAGCAGTATTTGACCGATTGGCTGGTTACTGCTCCCGGGTGTGACAGCGCTGGAATAAGTGGACTGTGAGAGGAGCGGGAAGGCTCTATAGGACTCGGAGCCCTCCCTCTCCATAGGTATCTGTTTTGTTTTTTTGTTACACTTAACATTCACTTTTAATAACTGATCTTCACTGAGGTCACTGATGTTTGGTCTCTTCATTGCAGGAGTCTGGAGAAGGAGATTTCACTGGACTTTGGAGCACATGGAGAATTTTCCTACATGTATGGCCAGTGCTATGACCTCACAACCAGCGAGTAAGTAATGTGTGGGTGCTGGAGTTGCATACAAGCAAGAAGTTTTGAATCAGGATGATACCATTTATTGTCTAAATTAAAAGAACAAGAGTAAGCTTTCGGCTATTCTGCCTTCATCAGACTCAAATCCTGTAAGCTGACACGTCGTTAAAGCACACAGCTATATACATGTAATATCAGAAAGGGGATACATGGATGATTTGAAAACCTGAATCCATGTCACTATGATGCCTTAATTGAAACAAGACATCCAAATAGAGTCTTGAGAGGATGTTAGCTGATTTATGACAAACCGATAAGGAGTTATGCTACATACACACTTGAGATAAAAGTCTTTGGAAAATGAAAGATCAAAGACCAATTTTACCCCCTTCCATGTAGTATGAGAGCCATACCTACACAGTCTATTCTATGGAGCTGAACTCCCCATCAGATAAAAATCTTTGCAAGATGCTGCACAAATGAAACAGATCAGTATCTGCAAAAGATCTGTTCCTGCTAAATGCATTCATAGTCTATGATATCTGTAGATCTCGTACACACCTTGTTTAACAGACATTCATCTACAGATCTGACAATCATCTGCAGATCTGAAGATCCATCCTGGTGGATCTGATCTACAGATGAATGTCTTTTACACAAGGTGTGTATGAGAGCTGAAGATATCTTAGACTATGAATGCATTTTGCAGGAACGGATCTTTTGCAGATACTGATCTTTTGAATGTGTACAGCATCTTTGTGTGCAGCATCTTGCAAAGATTTTATCTGATGGGGAGGTCAGCTCAATAGAATAGACTGTGAAGGTATGGCTCTCATACTACATGGAAGGGGGTAAAACTGGTCTGTGATCTTTCATTTTCCAAATACTTTTATCTCAAGTGTGTATGTAGCATTAGATGCACTGTGTGATAATTACTCAGACTGCCTAACCATGTCTCCCCGATTGGGAATATTGATGGTAAATCAGAAGGAACAAGTTTGAAAATGGATTGTCAAGTTGCCAAGCTCCTCTTTTTACCAACTGATGCCATAGGTAGACATCCAGGTATTTATCCCCTGCTGTTACTTACTGCACCCAAGCAATAAAAAATTGGATCAGTTCATCCTGGTGCTAAAGCTGGGCGCCATCATAGCAGCAATGCTATGTTGTCCGCCCTGCGTAACGGTAATTCCGGGCTTTGGCGGTTGCCGGACCCCAAATCACTTCTCCCTCTGAGTTGCGAGGACTCGGAGGGAGAATAGTATTGAACGCCACGGGGGAGTTTAGCGGCAGCAGGGAGAGCCATCCTGCAGCAAACTGGCTGGCGCAGTAACAATATGTCCCCATAAAAAAGTGGTCTTTCCCAATCTGTTCTTACAAAGTATTTGTTAATTGGGCTCCATATTATTGAATAAGTTATAAATTGAATGCACCACATACTGTATTGCAAGGAGATTGTATGTTCTCCCTCTGTCTGTGTGGGTTTCCTCCGGGCACTCAGGCTTCCTCCCACATCCCCAAAACATACAGATAAGTTTATTGGCTTCCCCCTAGATTGTTCCCATAGTATGATACATACACTACACGATACATACATAGACATATAACTATGGTAGGGATTAGATTGTGAGCTCCTCCCAGGGACAGTTAGTGACAAGACGATATACTCTGTACTGCGCTGCAGAAGATGTCGGTGCTATATAAATACTAAATGAATAAAATAAAAATAGATACTGCTTGTCCATCTTAAAGTGGGATTACACTCAAATTTCATTTATGGCCTAAAAGCATTTAACAGCATAAAATGATCAGCAAGGGTTAATACTCAAGCTTTTAACTTCATTTAGCTGCTGATTCATAAGCTTGCCTTGCTATCCAGCATTATCGGATTGATTTGGAAGTGTAATAAATAGTGGGAACAAGGTAGAAAAGTTCCTGCTGTATTCAGGGGCAGACAACTTTCTCTTCCTTGTTTGTTCACGAATTACTTCACCACAAGTCTATATAACAATTGTTCCTGCAGCCAGCAATGATATCAGTTGAGTGAGGTGTAAATATGCATTCAAATGACATCAGACCAGAATTATATTTTGTAAATATTCAGTTTTTTACTGTAATGCTTTAAAGCAAACATGTACTTTTCAGTATAATGCCGCTATGGTGTAAGCTTAAAGCGGAATGCTAGCATCTCAGAACAGATTTGTGGGCAGTAATCTTACGGTATTATGTTATCTATGGAAGGCAGTGTTTTCATGCATACATAAATAACACGTTCTTCTCTCCTCCATTCTAGATACATTTATCGCCTTTGTCCGTTTAATCGCGTTACCCAGAAACCGAAAGTTGGAGGCTCTGAAACAAATCTGGGGTGAGTTGACTGCTAGACACGGATTCTAGTATTTTTGATTTTTTTGTTTTTGTTTAGTTGCTTTTCCAGTCCATCTGACATTTCACCCAGCCAGTCTTCCCTTTGTTTACTCACATGCTGAGGTCATTTCATGGTGGAGTGAGTTGTCTGGCCTGGTTGCTCCTTTAAGAATACTTGAGACAATGGAGTTATGAAAGAAAGAAATCCAGCCTAACTGAAGGTTCTATGTGGCGGTCTGTAGTTTGTGATGAACTTTTCTTGCCCTCGTAATTTCTTTAACCACTTTATTCTATAGTCGTCCAGATAGAAGCTGTTAAACTCTATCTGAATGCGTATTTGCAACTAGTGTTACTGGTTACTGTAGCAGGTGCATGCGCCTGCAGCGGCTTTTAAGAGGTGGTGTTTGGTGAAGGGGAGCAAGTATTCCCCTAGCCAATTACAGTGCTTGTAATGAATGAGCATGACCCATTCATGAGACATGTCCATTCATAAGTTAAAAAAATAAAATAAACGCTTCCTGGTAACCCAGGATAGTGTTTCTAGCAACATCTAGTGGCGAATAAAAAGATTGGTTACAATACATGTTTTTAATAATTTAATAAAATAAATCCCTTCCCATACCCTACCTGTTTTGTTTTTTTTGTTTTTTTTTGTTCCTCTTGAAGATACAGAACATAGTCTGGCCATGGGTGTGGCCCTCTGGGCGTTGCACTACCGCTTTATGCCAGCAGTACTAAGTAACACTGCTACGGCCTATAGAGCGCATCCTAGTGGCTGCAGCTCTGGTGCTTTGAGTCCGCCAGGAGAAAAGTGCAATATAAATGTTCTGTGTTTGTTTGTTTTGTAACAGACACTTTATAAGTGTTTGAAGTCAGCCTTTTGCTTTGTGCTCGGCTAATTGCCCATCCTGTCAAAAGTACACCAGATCAGTAATATTTAATTTAGTGCTATGCGGCCGAAGGGGAAAAGAGAGTACATTTTCAAGAGGCGTTTTTTTTTTCTTTTTCCACTCCTTAACCACTTCAGGACCGCCTCATGGTAAGCTACACCCACTGATTGCTGCCTAAGCCTGATGCAGCATAGTTTTCACATCAGCGTTTCCCATACACGGGACATGATGGCACATCTCTACCGGCACAGAACTCAGCTGTCTAAAGACAGCTGAGCTCCTTACCTACTGTTCCCCCCGACGCCCAACCACCCCCGACCTCCCCCCCCCCCCCCCCCCTGACCATCCGACCACTTTTTTTTTTCGTACTAAAATGAAACTTGCATATTGTTCCAGTTACCTGTTGCTTTAGACTCTAAAAACCTGTGGGGTGGAGAGTTTGCACTCGATTGCTTGTAGTGGCACTTGTCACAGCAGCTCCTTCCAGAGAGGTGGCTCCGCCCTGTGACTCTGATTTGACGCCGCTGCAGTATACTGTCATGGCCAATCACTTCCATTTACAGGAATTCTGGAAAATATTTTTTTTTTCATATAAGCATTTTTTTTATTATTATTTTAATTGAACCTGCATATGGACATCCACATAAACAGTGACTTGGGAGATCAGTGGTTGCATCTATAGCATGCGCTGTTTCTATATGCCGGGGTTAAGCATGTGTTTTATCATTTTCTCTACAGCGTATGGGGAAACTGGGCCGGACCTGAAAATGACAAATTCAGTGCTATGAAATATGACCAGGGCACAGGCTGCTGGCAAGGACCCAGCCGCTCCACTCTGGTGAGTACTGCACAAAGGGAGCTTCCCCCAGCTCATACACTCAAAAAAGGGGGGGGGGGCAGCATAAAAAAAAAGTTCTTAACCCATTCAGGTTCCGTCGTTTTCACTTGAGAAATGTTCACCTCCCATTCATTAGCCTATAACTTTATCACTACTTCTCACAATGAACTGATCTATATCTTGTTTTTCCCAGAACGTCTCAGGACAGCAACCCTGAGACTTGTCTCCATCCACATTCACTGGACAGGAACTAGATTAAAAGATTTGCATAATTGATTAGGCAGAGAGCACATATAACAAGCATCATGTCCTTACCCCTTCAGTTGTTTTCCTGTCCAGCAGGATCTAGATGTGGGGGATGGCTGGCCACCCATGCTAGTTGCAGGAGCCGCGGGCTGTGTGATCCCCTGAGTCTGCGGCAGCTAGTTGTCTGGCGCGGGGTCATGCTACTCGCTATCTGCCTCCCCCTGAAGTGACTGAGCGGCGAAGAGTTCGGCGTGCAGGAAGTCCCGCCCGCGGATCACGTGACCGGCACCCACGTGACCAGACGCCGGAAGCAGGAAGTTCCTAGCCCGGCGCGCGCTCCAGAGCGATACAGCGTGGATCTCAGCGTCCAGGCTGCCTATGCAGGCGCAGCAAGCGATAGCGCTTCTGGGATCAGTAGTCCACCGGATCAGCACTGGAAGGATGGGCGGGCCAAAGCTAAGGTGAGCTATATAAAGCTGCGGTTTTTAGTCACTCTGACATGCTGTGACTATGGAGGCTGCCTCCGGATCTTCCTCCCAGGGCTCTGTGGAGTCAAGCTCCGTACCCTCTCTGGTATGTTTCATGGTGGATATTGTTACATATCTATTTGGGGGGTTATTAGGCTTAGTCGGGCTAATGGCTGCTATATCTTTATCTCATTTCAGCCTAAAAGGGAAAGATCGGACTCTAAATCATCTGCTTCAAGACAGGAGAGAGCTGATAAGCCTGATAAATCTGTACAACACTCAGGTTCAAAATCTACACATAAAGCTGGAAAGAAATGTGCTGTTTGTGGAAATTATATGTCTTCTACTTCAAAAATGTTGTGTCAAGATTGTACTAAGAAGGTGGTCAGGGACGAGACCCCCACTATGATGAAGGAGTTAAAAGGATGGATAAGGTCAGAAATTTCATCTGCGGTGCAGACTATTAAGGCCCCAGAGGTGGTGGTATCTAATATAGAGACTGCTCATACTCCTGTGTCAGTTCCTACTCCTCCGGCGGGTTCGGATATACCGGGCCCGTCGGGTTCAGCTCCTATAGAGAACCCCAGCTTAAAGAGAAAGAGAAAGGGGGACGAATCCGAGGATTCAGAGATGTCAGATGGAGAATTAGAAATTTCCTCTCTGGAGGATATCCCCTCAGAGACTGAAAGGTCTACAGATAAGTCTGTTAAAAATCAGAAGTTTGCTTTTTCTACTGATTTTATGAAGGAACTGTTAGAAGCTATGCATAAAGCTATGGGAATTACGATAGAACGTAAAACCTTATCCCCCCTTGACCAGATGTATGAAACCCTGTCAGAACCTCAGACTTCCTTTATACCGGTACACAGCAGCCTTAAAAATATTATCAAGAAAGAATGGGAAAATCCTGATAAAAGGGCGTTTTGGCCAAAATCTTTAAATAAGAGATATCCGTATAGTCCGGAAGACCAGAAATTTTGGGGTTCTGCACCTAAATTAGACCTGTCCCTGTCAAAGGTTTCTAGAAGATCAGACCTTCAGTTTGAGGATTTGGTAGTCTCAAAGATCCATTAGATAAGAAAATGGATAATATTCTGAGGAGAGCCTGGGAGGCAACATCTTTGAACTTTAAACCTTCTGTTGCTTCTACAGCAGTGGCAAGATCCTTGAAACTGTGGCTGTTGGAGGTTCAATCACAGATCGCCTCAGGGGAGCCTAGGGAGGAGATTTTAAATTCCTTTCCAAAGATATTACATGCGACTAATTATTTGTCTGATGCAGCAGATGACTCTGTGAGGCTCACAGCGAGGTCCACGGCCCTAGTGAACTCAGCCAGAAGAGGGATCTGGGTGAAGACATGGCAGGGGGACATTTCATCTAAATCTAAGCTGTGTAGTATTCCGTGTGAAGGAGGTTTGTTATTCGGGACAAAGCTGGAAGAGACTCTGGAAAGATCAGCTGTTAAGAAAAAGAATTTTCCGTATAAAAGAAAGGTCTTTCGCCCTAACCGTTCCTTTCGTGGGAAAGGTGAGCAAGAAAATAAAGGGAACCAGAGAAGGAAGTGGCTCCCCAATAAGTCCCAACGATCCAAGACCAACCCTCATTACGCCACTACAAATCAACAGCCAAAACAATGACGCCAGGATTCCAGTAGGAGGCAGACTGGCTCACTTCTACGAACAATGGCAGGTAAAAATCACAAACAAATGGTTATTGGACATTATTCTGCAGGGTTACAGAATAGACTTTGTAGCTCCACCTCCAGCTCAATTCTTTGTAACCCCCTCCCCAAGAGTTCCAGCTCAGGCCCAAGCACTCCAAAACGAAGTCCATTCTCTATTACAAAAGAGAGTCATTCGAAGAGTCCCCAGATGTCAAGAAAGACTAGGATTTTACTCACCGGTCTTCCTCATAAAGAAACCTCAAGGAAGCTACAGATTCATCTTAAATCTGAAAAGGCTAAACAGAGTGGTCAGATACAGAAAGTTTCGGATGGACAACATCCGTTCAGTGTTGAACCTTCTGCAGGAGACCTGTTACTTAACGTCTCTGGATCTCAAGGATGCCTACCTTCACTTGCCAATTCACCTGCAATCGCAGCAGTTCCTGAGATTCGCAGTGAGGTTACAAGGAGAGGTAAGACATTTCCAGTTTGTGGCTCTTCCCTTTGGGTTGTCCTCGGCCCCTTGGCTATTCACAAAAGTCATGGCCGAAGTTCTAGCAGTGCTTAGGCTTCAGTCTATTCACATTATGTCTTACCTGGATGATTTACTTATATGGGGACCTTCTGTGCAGTTAGTTAAGGCACAAACAGATTTCACCTTAGAATTTCTTCAGACCATGGGGTGGTTAATTAATTGGGAGAAATCATCCTTACAGCCTCTCCAAAACATGGAATTTTTGGGGTTTGAGATCTGTACTGCTGACAAAAGACTGTTCCTACCTAAAAGAAAATCTTCTCCGTTATTAAAGTCTGTTCTCTCTTTTCAGAGCTTGAAGGCAATATCTCTGAGGAAGGCTATGGCTTTATTGGGGACAATAACATCATCTTTCCCAGCGATTCAATGGGGTCAACTACACTCAAGAGGCCTGCAGTGTTGGATACTTTCCAAATGGGACAAGCATCTCTCATCGCTGGACAAGAGATTCATGATTCCCTGGAGTGTCAAGCAGTCACTACTCTGGTGGACAGAGCCACAACATGGACTAAAGGGGAATCTGTGGGAGTTTCCAACGCAAATTGTTATCACAACGGATGCGAGCTCTTGGGGATGGGGAGCTCATCTGGATTCTTTCACAGCCCAGGGGCAGTGGTCAAGCAGGTTTCAAAATCGTTCATCAAACAGCAGAGAACTGCAAGCGGTCTGGGAAGCTCTACAAGCCTTCAGTATACAGATTCTTCAGTCACATGTGACGATACGCACGGACAACAGTACAGTTGTAGCGTACATAAACCATCAAGGAGGCACGAGGAGCAGATCGCTACAGCTTCAGGCGTCAAGAATTCTGCATTGGGCAGAACGGAATCTGAGATCCCTAAGGGCAGTTCACCTAAAAGGAACTCTGAATTGTCTGGCAGATTTCCTGAGCAGAGGAGTTCTTTCCCAGGACGAATGGAGTTTGAACGAACAGGTGTTTCAACAGATAACGGAACACTTGATGGTTCCGCAGGTAGATTTGTTTGCCAGAAAGAACAACGCCAAATGCAGTCTGTTTTGCTCTCTATGTCCCCAGGACAAGCCCTGGGCGGTGGACGCTTTTTCGATCACCTGGAGTCATCACAGGATGTACATCTTTCCTCCTCTACATTTGATCTCAAGGATAATAAACAAGATTCATCGAGACTGTGCTCAAGCAATCTTGATTGTCCCATATTGGCCCAAAAGACCATGGTTTGCTCTGCTACAACGGTTAGCTACGGAGAATTTAATCCTTCCAGAACAGAGAGACTTATTGTCGCAGGGACCAGCAATGCATCCCAATCCGAACCTGCTTCACCTTACTGCATGGAGCCTGAGTGGCAATTATTGAAGAGTAAAGGTTTCTCAAATAAATTATCAGAGACACTTTTGCAATGCAGGAAAAAAGTAACACGTCAGATTTACTATAAAGCCTGGAGGGTATACAATACCTGGTGTGAATCCAACACTAGGGACACTTCCCAGTCTAATTCAGTTCTAGAATTTCTCCAAAGTGGATTTCAGAAAGGGTTAAGCACTAGTACTTTAAAGGTGCAAGTTTCAGCCTTGAGTGTGTTTCTTGATAGGAAATTAGCTGAAGAAGAGTATATAATCAGGTTCTTTAAGGCAATTAAAAGACTGAGACCTACTATTCAGAACAGAGTGCCTCCCTGGGATCTAAACACAGTGTTACAGGGCTTATGTGAACCCCCCTTTGAGCCAATGGAAGAGAGTTCAGACAAACACTTGTCCCTAAAAACAGCGTTCCTCTTGGCAATAACATCGGCCAGGAGGGTGAGGGAGTTACAGGCATTATCTTTTCTGGAGCCTTACTGTATAATATCAGATGACAGGATCACTCTTAAACTGGATACTACTTTCCTTCCCAAGGTGGTCTCAGAATTTCACAGGTCTCAAGAAATCTTCCTTCCCTCTTTTTGCGCCAACCCGGCAAATCAGAAGGAGGAGAAGTTACATTGCTTGGATGTCAGAAGGTGTGTGTTGGAATATCTCAATCGGTCCAAGTCCTAGAGAAAATCTAATGCACTGCTAGTGCTATTTGCGGGAAAATTCAGGGGTAAACAGGCCTCAAAAGCAACCATAGCCAGATGGATCAAACAGGCTATTACAGTGGCCTATACCCAACAAGGCAAGCAGCTTTCATCTTCAATCAAGGCACATTCGACCAGGGCAGTTTCGACCTCTTGGGCAGAGAGGGCAGGAGCATCTGTTGAGCAAATCTGCAAGGCAGCCACCTGGTCGAGTCAGAATACTTTCGTAAGACATTACAGGCTGGACGTAATGTCTAGT
This sequence comes from Hyperolius riggenbachi, assembly GCF_040937935.1. NCBI lineage: Eukaryota > Metazoa > Chordata > Amphibia > Anura > Hyperoliidae > Hyperolius > Hyperolius riggenbachi. The sequence goes on from NC_090648.1 coordinate 65,294,194, forward strand.
ACTGATTTAAGTTTCGGCAGAAAAGTATTGCAAGCTGTAGTCCCCCCCTAAAAGTTATGTCTTGTATATCATCTCAGGGTTGCTGTCCTGAGACGTTCTGGGAAAGCCAAAATTACTTGCGGTAATTTCTTTTCCAGAAGTCGGAAGGACAGCACCCTTATAACCCACTGCTGTTTCTATTAAAATTATTTGAAGCATCATATGGTGTGGAGTCTTTTTTATTAACTGAAGGGGTAAGGACATGATGCTTGTTATATGTGCTCTCTGCCTAATCAATTATGCAAATCTTTTAATCTAGTTCCTGTCCAGTGAATGTGGATGGAGACAAGTCTCAGGGTTGCTGTCCTTCCGACTTCTGGAAAAGAAATTACCGTAAGTAATTTTGGCTTTTCCGCCGCCAATTAGGCTTTCTTTGGGGGGTACATTTTCCTAAAAGCCACTTTACTGTAAATGCATTTTAACAGGAAGAATAAGAAAAAAACGGAAAAAATCATTATTTCTCAGTTTTCAGCCATTATAGTTTTAAAATAATACATGCCTCCATAATTAAAACTCGCGTATTGTATTTGCCCATATGTCCCGGTTATTACACCGTTAAAATTATGTCCTTATCACAATGTATGGCGACAATATTTTATTTGGAAATAAAGGTGCATTTTTTCCGTTTTGCATCTAACACTATTTACAAGTTTAAAATAAAAAAAATATAGAAATATTTCATCTTTACTTTGATATTTAAAAAGTTTAGACCCTTAGGTAAATATTTACATTTTTTTTTTATTGTAATGTTTTTTTTTTTTAATATTAAACATTTTATTTGGGTATTTTTGGGAGGGTGGGATGTAAAGTATAGTTTTATAATGTAATTGTGTGTTATGTTTAATTTTTTTTTTATTTTAGTTGTAGTTTTACTTTTTGGCCATAAGATGGCGGCCATGAGTTTGTTTACATGACGTCACTCTAAGCGTAACACACGCTTAGAGTGACTCATCGGGGAGGGAACGGCCAGAAAAGGCGCAGCTTCCGAGAGAAGCTGTCGCTTTTTCAGCGGGGGAGAGGAATCAATGATCGGGCACCATAGCCCGATACATTGATTCCCTGGCTACCGAATCCGCGTCCGGGAGTGCGCGTGCACACGCGCGATCGGCCGCGGGAGCGCGAGGTAGCGTGCATGGTTCCTGAAAATAGGTTAAACTTTAGGGACTTTTCTAAATGTGTCATGAGGGTATAATGTTTTTGCAAATAAGGGCTTGTAATTCTTGATATATTATATAGAAACGGGAAGCACGGTGGCGTAGTGGTTAGCTCTCTCGCCTTGCAGCGCTAGGTCCTTGGCTCGAATCCCAGCCAGGTCAACATCTGCAGAGAGTTTGTATGTTCTCCCCGTGTCTGCATGGGTTTCCTCTGGGCACTCTGGTTTCTTCCCACATCCCAAAAACCTACAGATAAGTTAATTGGCTTCCCCTAAAAAAAAAATAAAAAAAAAATAAATTGACCCTAGATTACGATGCATATATAGACATATGTCTATATATGTGGCAGGGATCGGAGTGTGAGCTCCTCCGAGGGACAGTTAGTGACAAGACAATATATACTGTGTAAAGCGCTGCGGAAGATGTCGGCCCTATATAAATACTAAAATAATAATATAGAAACATAAAACGGACAAAATACACCCTTATTTCCAAATAAAATATCTTCACCATAAATTGTTCAAGGGACACCATTTAAATGTTGTAATAACCAGGACAAATAAAATGTATGGGTTTTATATACAGAAAAGGTAAAAAACTGAGAAATTGACTTTTTTCAATTTTTTTTCTTATTCCCTTTATAATGCATAGGAAATAAAATCATTCCGTGCAAAATGTACCGCCCAAAGAAGGCCTAATTTGTGGCAAAACAATCAATATGTAGATTCTTTTGGTGTGTTAAGTAGCGATAAAGTTATTGGCGAATAAATGGGGAGGAGTGAAATGTGAAAATTGCTCTGGTTTTTAAGGGGAAATAACCTGTGATAGGGAAGTGGTTAAACTTGTGCCCACCTGAGCTGAGCATACAAGTGTATATAGTAGGGATGGGACGGCGAATCCACGAATCCCTCGAATATTAGGAAATATTCAAAATTCGTGGATTCAAATCCCGACGCCATTTTCTAATCGCCGAATCCGCCGCATCCCGACGCTGCATCGCCGCGCATCCGCCGCTTTACCCGTCCGCAATTGTCCTCCTTCCTCCCCCTGCAGCCTCCTCCGCTCGCCCGCCGCATAAATAAGAGGAAGCAGCCTCTCACCTCCAGCGTGGAGCTCGGAGCGGCAGACCTCCTCCAGACTTCCTTATTTCCCCTAGTGACCGGCTCTTACTATGCGTCATCAGTAAGAGCCGGTCAGGTGGCCACTAGGGGGAACCAGGAAGTGAAGGGAGAAGTCTGCTGCTCTGGGCTCCACGCTGATGCTGGAGGTGAGAGGCTGCTTCTCCTTATTTATGCAGGGGGACGAGTGGGGGAGGCTGCGGGGGGAGGGAGGAGGATTACCCAGCTACCTATACTGCAGCCCCTCATAGCCTGCTACCTATACTGAAGCCCCCCATACTGAAGCCCCCCGTAGCCTAACTATACTGAAGTCCCCCATGCTGAAGCCCCCCATAGCCTGCTATCTATACTGAAGCCCCCCATAGCCTGCTACCTATACTGAAGCCCCCCATACTGAAGCCCCCCATAGCCTGCTAACTATACTGAAGCCCCCCATACTGAAGCCCCCCATAGCCTGCTAACTATACTGAAGCCCCCCATAGCCTGCTACCTATACTGAAGCCCCCCATACTGAAGCCCCCCATAGCCTGCTACCTATACCGAAGCCCCCCATACTGAAGCCCCCCACAGCCTGCTACCTATACTAAAGCACCCCCATAGTCTGCTACCTATACTGAAGCCCCCCATAGCCTGCTAACTATACTGAAGCCCCCCATAGCCTGCTTACTGTACTGAAGCCCCCCATAGCCTGCTAACTATACTGAAGCCCCCCATACTGAAGCCCCCCATAGCCTGCTAACTATACTGAAGCCCCCATAGCCTGTTACCTATACTGAAGCCCCCATAGCCTGCTAACTATACTGAAGCCCCCCATAGCCTGCTAACTATACTGAAGCCCCCCATAGCCTGCTACCTATACTGAAGCACCCCATAGCCTGCTACCTATACTGAAGCACCCCATAGCCTGCTACCTATACTGAAGGCCCCTATACCCTGCTGCCTATACTGAAGCACCCCATAGCCTGGTACCTATACTAAAGCCCCCCATAGCCTGTTACCTATACTGAAGCCCCCCATACTGAAGCCCCCCATAGCCTGCTGCCTATACTGAAGCACCCCATAGCCTGTTACCTATACTAAAGCCCCCCATAGCCTGTTACCTATACTGAAGCCCCCCCATACTGAAGCCCCCCATAGCCTGCTACCTATACTGAAGCCCCCCATAGCCTGCTACCTATACTGAAGCACCCCATAGCCTGTTACCTATACTAAAGCCCCCCATAGCCTGTTACCTATACTGAAGCCCCCCATAGCCTGCTACCTATACTGAAGCCCCCCATAGCCTGTTACCTATACTGAAGCCCCCTATAGCCTGCTACCTATACGGAAGCCCCCCATAGCCTGTTACCTATACTGAAGCCCCCCCATAGCCTGCTAACTATATTAAAGCCCCCTATACCCTGCTACCTATACAGAAGGCCCCTATACCCTGCTGCCTATACTGAAGCCCTCCATAGCCTGCTACCTATACTGAAGCCCCCTATACCCTGCTACCTATACTGAAGCCCCCTATACCCTGCTACCTATACTGAAGGCCCCTATACCCTGCTACCTATACTGAAGGCCCCTATACCCTACTACCTATACTGAAGCCCCCTATACCCTGCTACCTATACTGAAGGCCCCTATACCCTGCTGCCTATACTGAAGCCCCCCATAGCCTGCTGCCTATACTGAAGGCCCCTATACCCTGCTGCCTATACTGAAGGCCCCTATACCCTGCTGCCTATACTGAAGGCCCCTATACCCTGCTGCCTATACTGAAGGCCCCTATACCCTGCTGCCTATACTGAAGGCCCTTTATACCCTGCTGCCTATACTGAAGGCCACTATACCCTGCAACCTACAGTGAAGGCCCCTATACCTTGCAACCTATAGTAAGGGCCCCTATACCTTGGTAGCTATACTGAAGACACCTTTACCTAGCTACCTATACTGCGGGCACCTATTCCTGGGTACCTTATACTGCGGGCAACTATACCATGGATCGCACAATTCTTATGTGCAGGATTCGTTAGATTCGGGATTCGAAAGGTTCGAGATATTCGAGAACCTTTTTAGATTCGGATCCGGATTCGGATTCGAAGAAATTGTGGATTCGTCCCATCCCTAGTATATAGCCTTCAGTGCTTTGCACTCATTGCTTGTAGACTCGCAGTGCAGCCTGTTTCCGTTCTAGACAGGTTGCTAAGTGACAAATGGTTGCTAACCGGGGCTTCTTTCTCAGGTGAAATTGTACTGTGGTAAAGAGACGGTGGTCACCTCCACGTCGGAGCCGAGCCGCTGTGAATACCTTATGGAGTTTTACACACCAGCTGCCTGTCAGCACCCCACTGAGGCCCTTCCATCAGAGGATCATGACGAGCTGTGACCCCCGCTGGTCATACAGGTGAATGGGAGAGAATGTTAAAAAATGAGGAATTCCTTCCTTCAGGTCAGCTCTTGCTGTATTCAGAGTTACGGCACTTACCTTTCACTTTCTCACCCCTTAAGAAGGCATATATAAAGGCTCAGCCTCTCCACACTGATTGTAGCAGATCCAAACAAGAAGACTGAGGACCACGGCCTACAGCCGGTGACTTAGCTTCAGCAGTTGTGAAAAATAAGCAACAGTCCTTCCTGCCCCGTGCAGCACAGAATACTGATTCCAGACTAGAAAAGTAATGACATTTGGGCTACATGTGCTATAAATTATCCTATCCAGCCAACCTTTTTAAACGCTACCTAATATGTGTTGCTCTTCCTATTTGCAACACATTATCAGGGTTATCCTGTGTAGTCTAAATTTTGATATTGTGCCCCTTTAAATTGGAACTGCTTCTCATGAGAAAGCTAAACCTGAATTCCTGCTCAGTGCCCATAGCAGCCAATTCTATTTCCTGATTTGTAAATAAGCGCTGTAATGTGATACTTGGAATCTGTACAGGGGAACCAACAGTCCTTTTCACATACTCCGAGGAAGGCAAACGGTGGGCGCAGATCCACAGGCTTCCTGTTCCCCAAAAAAGATTAAACGCCTCTATTGGCCACAAATAAATGGCTTGCAGGCGAGTAATTATCTGCTGGAGTATCTGCAGTTGCATTCGGCTTATTAATCTCTTTGGCGGTAACCCCGAGCCAAAAAGAAGCCAGGAGCGGTTGTCCCGAGCCTGACTCGATTAGTCGCCAGGAGGTATAGAGAGACGGCGGCAGTGTTAATGTTTCCTACTCACTTCCCCTAAGATCCAGACGCTGGAAGCCATTCTTCTGTTCCTCTGAGGCTCTGGATCCCTCAGTTGAGATTGCTGTTTGTTGTCATGGTGACAGATGGCAATCTCACTATAGGGGTGCAGAGCCACCCAGAGGACAGAGGGAGAATTGCAGCACTGGGAGGTGAATTAAGTGCAGGACTGCTGCAGACCACACTGTGGTATGAATTTTTTCCTACTTTTAGGGTCTTAAAGCGTGTGAAAAATTGTACCACTTTTAGACTCTAAAATCTGGAAATAAAAATACCACGAGGGAGGTTAAGCTTGTTTTTTGACAGATTTTTTCTTATCTTTCCAGGACTCTGTGTGACGATTTTCTTCAGCACTGTGACCAGCCAGACGAGACCCGTGACTGTCTCCTCTGAAGGCATTCCAGACGCCGTCACCTGTGTTCCTGATCACTGCAGTATAGGTCACTGGCAACCAATAGACACATTCCATCCACCCCTCATTGCTGCTCTGCCCACACCTCCTCCATGTTGTACATAGTCTGGATTGGTGTGTGTGATGTTAACGTTTTATGAAATAAAATACTGTGTCCCCTATTGCCTTCTGCAGGGATTTTTTTTTTAAATCTGAATATTGTTTTCATATATGTTCTATGTTGGATGTTGGTTTTGTTCTTTTCTTCAATTGTTATGAGCTTCATGTTTTTAAAGGGGGAGGGGGGGGGGGGAGATCCCAATTTGGGTACTTAGCTCGGGGGAGGGGAGCCTCTGGATCCATCCTCTGTAGCTCTCCTCCTTGCCATTCCAGCACCAGGACCCCCGCAAGGTCTGCTTGTGCGCAGTGTGGGTGAGCTCTGTGTAACGTCAGGGGTCTCACCACTGGAACGTAATCATCTTTACTACTGGCAGACAAGAAACAAACTAGACGGCACTAACTGCTATTATTCATAACCACACCCCCTAACAATGTGATAGGCTAAAAGTATTTTTTTTTTATAGATATACATATATGCAAAGAGGGAGATATTGGTTGTTTGGCAGTTGGAAAAAGCTGTTAATTCCCACAATGCTACGAGGTTCACAGACAGCAAACTGTCAGGACCTTGGTCATGACATCACTGTGGGAGGGGTTTTACCACAATATCAGCCATACAGACCCACCTGATGATCTATTCAAAAAAAGGTAAAGATTTCTCGTGGGTATCCGCTACTGATTGGGATGTACTATAGTTCAATCCTTGGTTACGGTTCCTCTTTAAAGCGTTGTGGTTAAAATTAGACTCTGATCAATGAAAATACAGTATATTTCATGACTGCTTTTTGAGATCCTGGCATGTTACCTTGAGTATTTTACAGCAGGGCTTTCCAACCCTGTCCTCAACAGGCCATGTTTTGTGGAAATCCACAGAGGTAGGTAATCAGCTCTTCTGAGGCACTGCTTACCTCACCTGTGCATGGTTATGGTTTCCTGCAAAACATGTATTGTTGGTGGGCCTTGAGGACAGGGTTGGGAAGCCCTGATTTACAGTAAGGAACTGTCAGGTCAGCTGCCAACCATAATTGCACAAGACCCCCTCTTAGCTCCGCCCTGCACACATTTCCCAGCACTCAGGTGCACACATGGGGGTGGGCACACATGACGCCGGGCCCAACATGCACGGTACTTTCCAGGTCGTGGATTTTGCTGCCCGGGGATGCAGAGCTTAGCGTCGTAGCTCTGTCTCCAGCCGCGTCAATCTCCGCCTCTCTTCACCCCTCTCGGTGAAAGAAGACTGAGAGAGGCGGGGATTGACATGAGTAGAGGCAGAGCTACAGCACAAAGTTCTGCTTCTACACAGAAGCGCTTCCCAAATTTTGCCCTGGGGATTTGGGGGGTTTCATTACCTCGTTCTGCCACGTGAATGCTGCGGTTTTAGCTTGGCTGATACTGCTTTACATAAATATCTAATAAGAGGATTTTTAAAAGGCTTCAGACTCTCTTTAAGTCAATGACTTTGGAACTATTGAAGGGTAAGTCCGCTTGTACTACAACATGAACTTACAAATGTGCCTGTCCTGCAAAAAACCCCAAATGTCCTCCTTACCTTAGGTGTGCCTTTGTTGAGCTATCTCCTGATCCCGTTCTATGTAAATGAACATAAGCAGCCATCCTTTGGGTAGACATGGGTGCTGGTGGCAGCCTTTTTTTTTTTTTTCCCCCTCTGCCCATAATATGGTAAGGCCTCTCTACATCTTCCACAAATCCACTGACTGCTTGCAGGGCTCTGGGATGCCAAACTGTTAGGGCTTTTTGCCTTTATAAGGTCCCTTTTACTATATAGAGGATCAGTACAACAGCCAAGCAAGGACTGGTGGAGACGGGACTTCTAGGTCCCACCCACAGAGCTATTGGAACCATTACTCTTGGCTCCGATAGTTCTGCTGGCTTGACCTAAAAGTCCTGTCTCCATCCATCCTAATGCTGTGCAGGGCTAACAGCCAATCCAAGAGGGGTGTTGCAGTGAAAGTAGCCGCTGCTGGGGTCACACGTTGTTAGCCAGGACCAGGAAGTCAGGGAAATCCGGCGCAGGGTTTTATCATGTTACACTGCACCAGATCGGGGGTGGAACACTATCCTGGGTTTTCTGAGGTTGAAGATTAAAAAAGACTGGAAAAGATTAAGCGCTATGGAAAATGTTGGCGCTATATAAATAAAAAATAATAAATAATAATAGAAGTAGAATTTGGGCTCCCTTTAGTGGGCAATATTCAGTCTAACATCTTGACTAACATTCAGAATGCTGGTTGAAAAGTTTCTCCACTTTTCTCTAACACTAATCAGATCTTCTCTGCGTATTTCAAGTATTTTAAAGCAAGCCTAAAATGAAAATGAACTGATGAGATAAAGAAGGATCCCCTGATCATGGCAGAGGGACAAAAAAAACTGTTACAATCTGACAGAACCGTCAGGTTTTGGACTAGTCCATCTCCTCTTGGGGGATTCACAGGGTTTTATTTGTTTTCAAAAGCACTTACTGAACAGCATTTGAAAAGTCTAACTGCCGTTAGGGAGGCTGGCTGGTATCTTACAATTTTGGCAGTTAGATCTTAGCAACTGCTGTCCAGGAAATGATTTTGAAAACAAAGAAAACTTTGAGAATCCCTCATGAGATGTACTAGTCTAAAACCTGTCGGGTCTGCTTACTGGAGTGGTCCTTTAAGGAAGTAGTGAAGGCAAAAATGGGTGCCAGCTCAATACCAGCAAGGCTATTAAAGTGGCCAGTAAGGGCTCAAAACCCACTAGCAGCCTTTAATGTGAACCAGAGACGAAGCACCCTCATGTATTTTACCATATATATATCAGTGGGAACATTAGAGAAAACACCTACCCTGCTCTCTGTTTCATTTTTAACTTCAGCTTCCTTCTATTCAGCCCTGATAAAATCCCTGACTGAGCATTCAGTCTGGCTTTGCTCAGGAATCTTTATAGCCGAGTCATTATAGCAGAGCCACAAGGGGGCAGGCTTGGGCTTGAAAAAACATCAGATTAGACAGACTCAGCTATAGAGATTCCTGAGCAAAGCCAGACTGAATGCTCAGTCCGGGATTTTATCAGGGCTGTTAACAAGCAGGCTGAGCAGTGAGGAATGAAATAGAGAGCATGGTAGGTGTTTTCTCTAATGTTCCCACTGATATATATGGTAAAATACATGAGGGTGCTTTAACACCAGTGATTTGAAAAAGCTCTTGCTAATGCAATGCTATGGGTGATTTTTATATAATGTCATTGCTCAAGTGGGATCACACCCATAGCATTACCTTAGCAAGAGCTTTTCAAATCACAAGTGCTCAGTAACATACTGCTAGTGGGTTCCAGGCCTGAGTTCTATTATAAAGCTGTTTGTACTAAAGTAAACTATAAAATTGGACATGGGCAAACTTCACAAGTGACGGCCTAATCATTGATTTTTTTTACATACATACACTGGATATCACTGGCAAATATAAATGATCTAGCAGCATTGGTCTGGATTTATTTAAAGGTATACTGTAGGGGGGGTCGGGGGAAAATGAGCTGAACTTACCCGGGGCTTCTAATAGTCCCCAGCAAGCATCCTGTGCCCGTGCAGCCACTCACCGATGCTCCGGCCCCGCCTCTGGTTCACTTCTGGAATTTCTGACTTTAAAGTCAGAAAACCACTGCGCCTGCGTTGCCGTGTCCTCGATCCCGCTAATGTCATCAAGAGCGCACAGCGCAGGCCCAGTATGGTCTGTGTATGCGCAGTACACTCCTGGTGACATCAGCGGGATCGAGGACACGGCAACGCAGGCGCAGTGGTTTTCTGACTTTAAAGTCAGAAATTCCAGAAGTGAACCGGAGGCGGGGCCGGAGCATTGGGGAGTGGCTGCGCGGGCACAGGATGTCTGCGGGGGACCATTAGAAGCCCCAGGTAAGTTCAGCTCATTTTCCCCCGACCCCCCTACAGTATCCCTTTAAATACAGCAAAGTCCCTTGTATAATACCGGCACTGATGGTGATTGCTTAAAGGGATACTGTAGGGGGGTCGGGGGAAAATGAGCTGAACTTACCCGGGGCTTCTAATGGTCCCCCGCAGACATCCTGTGCCCGCGCAGCCGCTCACCGATGCTCCGGCCCCACCTCCGGTTCACTTCTGGAATTTCTGCCTTTAAAGTCAGAAAACCACTGCGCCTGCGTTGCCGCGTCCTCGATCCCGCTGATGTCATCAAGAGCGCACAGCGCAGGCCCAGTATGGTCTGTGTCTGCGCAGTACACTCCTGGTGACATCATCGGGAGCGAGGACACGGCAACGCAGGCGCAGTGGTTTTCTGACTTTAAAGTCAGAAATTCCAGAAGTGAATCGGAGGCAGGGCCGGAGCATTGGGGAGTGGCTGCGCCAACACAGGATGTCTGCGGGGGACCATTAGAAGCCCCGGGTAAGTTCAGCTCATTTTCCCCCGACCCCCCTACAGTATCCCTTTAAAGAGAACCTGTACTGAGTAAAATTATTTAAAATAAACACATGAGGTAACTTCAAATGAACATTACATAGTTACCTTGCCATTAGTTCCTCTCAGAAGCTCACCATTTTCTTCTGACAATGATCGGTTCGAGTTCTGACAACATTTTGTCAGAATTGAAATATATCAGTTGCTGTCAGTTATTTATCAGTTGCTGTCAGTTATAGCTGAGAGGACAACGGATGTGCCTAGTAATGTCTGTTTTCCTATGGCTCAAGTGGGTGATATGACAGTTTAACTGTGTGCTGACCAGAAAGCTGTTATGGGGTAATGACCATTTTCAAAATGGAGGACAGAGAATTCCCTTGATCCTAGTGGACAAACAGGACGTGGGAAAGGAGACAGAGATTGAGGAATAGACTACACGGGAGGTAAGTATGACCTGTGTATGTTTATTTCACTTTTAATTTTCAGTACAGGTTTTCTTTAATGCTGGATATGTGCTAGAGCAACCAGCCGAAAAAGCACAAACTCCCCTCCCCCCCCCAGCACCCCGCTGAAAATATTTTCCAAGCCTCCAGTGCCGTCTTCTACCCTTCCTGTAGCTCCTAGCAGCTGGGAGCCATGCGTGAATGCTGGAAAGCTGAATAGAGCTGCAGGAAGAGTAGAAAATGGTGCTGGAGGCTCGGTAAGTATTTTCTACCCTGCAAACCCCTCCCCCAAAGCACCGTCCCTGTTATGCCTCTAATGCAGGTGTGTCAAACTCAAATACAAAGTGGGCTGAAATTCAACACTGGCACCTAGTCGCAGGGCCAAGCTCAATATCTACTGGTTACCATCCTCCTTTATATTTTTTCCTGGTGTCTAGAGGCCCCACCCTCCCCTATACAGTTCCCTAGTGTCCTTCCTGCCCTGTACAGTTTCCAGGTGTCTAATGGTTCCCCTACAATCCCTATACAGTTCCCTAGTGTTTAGCGCTTTCCTCCTACCTCCCCCATGACATGACACGACACACTGATGCTAACAAATGGCAATACCACTTTGCCTGAAAATAATGCGACTTTTATTGGCGGTGCGCATGCTCCTCTTGTGAAGTTTGCACGGGCACATATACAAAGGGGAAATTGCCACCCAAAGTTGATTAGCTGTGCATTGTGCTGCATGCAACTTTTTGGGACTTTGTTGTGGCGCTATGATAACGCTACGCATTCAGTTTGAAAGGTCCCTAATAGTCAATCTTTCATGATCACTTGTCCCAGTTATCTTCATTGTTCCCCTCCTTGGAGAAGCTCTGTAAACCAGGACCTATATGTGAGAGTCATGATCTAGTGGCTGGTGTGCTTCAAGCTATAAAGACTTGTACAGACATTACACGTTTGGTGGCCAGGTGCCTGTGATGTTAATTCTGCACCTGGAAAATGTTCCTTTAACCTTTTAGCAGCCAAATAAAGTAGAACTTTATTTGGCTGTGGGGCTATGCAGAGGGTAATGGGAAGCTTTTATAGATACCTGTCCAGATGTCTGGATCGGTTTCTTCTTCCTCCACCACGGCGGCGATGTCATGTAGCCCCGGCATGTCTTCTTGGTTTCGATCACATGATCTGACGTTATCGGGATCCAGGAGACCAAGTCAGCATTTCAGTACCACCCGGTGGTGGAAGAGGGGTGATGCTTCCACCACCGTGTGGCGCTGTGATGCTGACGCAGTCTTTTGAATCATGATCGGGACCCAGAAGACATGTCGGAGCTGCTGGTGGAGGAAGAGAAGTTGTCCACGACAGGTATCTATAACGGCTCCCTGTCTCCCACTCATTTGGCTGCAGAACAGGTTAATAGCCATCAGCCGAGTTAAATATTTTCAGCCTATTGCTTTGTTCCCATGCATAGTGGGGAACCACCTACCTCTCCCCTCCCCCATTCCTATTGGACAGTACAGAAAGCTTAACCAGACGTCACTTGCTGCTGACAGACTGATATGCCACAAATCATAGTTCAGGTCACTAAACACGAATGTCTGTAGTGGGCTATTATGTCTAACTAAAACCTTTTTTTTAATTCATAGATCGACAGGATTATTTCTCCTGGTTTTATTGCTCTCAATGCCTCCGTTAGAAACGGTCAAGTAGATAAGCAAATATCTTCAAAAAATTGTATGCAGCTTGGAATTGAGCCAATCAATCCATTGTGTCTGGAAATCGGTGCCCAACCTTATCAAAACGATGCTGCAAGAAAAATACAAGCAAAATCTGTGCAAAAGTGGAGCCGATGTCCAGACCAGGGCCCCCCTTAGTCAATAATTCTGACAATACTTGTTCCCTTACTTTGTGGTGCTTTTTCGACTGGAGAGTGTTGAAAAGTTAGTTTAAACAGAAGATGAAAAATTACCGTATTTTCCAGAATATAAGACGAACCCCAACTTTTCCAGTTAAAACATACATTTTGGGATATACTCACCATAGAAGACTACCCCTCTTGACTGTTAGACATTTGTATATTGTACTGTATGTACTGGTGCTATACTGTATGAACAGGCACAGATACTGATACTGTACTATATGTGGTACCCAGTATACAACAACCAGCCAATCACGGCAAGTAATGTGCCTTACCATCGATTGGCTGGTAGTTGTATACAAAGTAGGGCTGCACGATTTTGGGTAACATCGAAATTGCGATTTTTCTCTCAGAAATTGTGATTTCGTTTTATTCACGTTTTTTTTTCAAAACAAGCTTTAGCGGGGGGCGGGGTCAGTGTGTCACTGTCAGGTTGATGGCAGGGGACTGAACGACAATGTGCGGCATAAGGGACTCTGCTTATGAGCGGGGGACGGATCCACTGGCAGAAGCAGTGTATATTTATGATCGCTCATGAGCCGGGCAGCGGGGCGGCGGTTCATGTTAAGACAATCTAGTGATCGTCACTATCTGCAGTTTTCATAGTGCCCAACCCGCTGTCTGTACGCTTGTCTGGCCCGCCTACCGCTGTGTGCGGATTAGCCAGAAGCAGTGAATATGTATTAGTGTTAATGAGCGGGGGCAGATCCACTCGAGCGGCCGGGTACACACAGCTTTACCAATCGCTGGATAGCGATGGAATGCTGGCAGTGGTAGGCGGGCCAGACAAGCGTACAGACAGCGGGCCGGGCACTATGAAAAACTGAGGATACTGACGATCACCAGATCGTCTTGACACGAACCGCGGTTTCAGTTTTAAACTGAAAAACCGTGCAGCCCTAATACAAAGCCTGCTTGGATTAGTCAGCTATCCCTGTCTTCAAGACTATCAGAGCGGTACCGCAAACACGCCACTTTCACCAGTCTGGCCCGCCCTTGTATACTATACCTTCTTCCCTGCCTCTGATCTCACACATGCGCCTGCACCACTTCACTTCAGTCCTCAGGAGCGAAAGCTGAGAGGCAGAGAAGGAGGTACGGTAATAGGATACAAGGGCGGGCCAGACGGGTGAAAGATGCGTGTTTTTCTGGGCATAGCGCTGCTCTATCTTTTTTTCCCCCATACCCTGGGTGTCTCGGATGCCTGCAGCTTGCTCCGACCTTCACTTACACCTTCCCAGTGAGGTGACCTCACCTCGTCATCGGGACCGGGTTAAGTCACTTCTTTGCAGGAATCCTGGTGAGTGGATTTTCTTCTACCATACTTGTACAGCACCGCCCGTCCTGCTTTCATACGTTTTGCCGCATACGGCGGGGATGCAGATGTTTTTGAGTTCCCCCACCATATGCGGCAACCATAGATTCTCCAGTCCAGGTCAGAAGTTTCAGCACCCGCCCTATAAGACGGCACCCGGCGTAAAAGATGACCCCCTGACTTTTGAGATTTTCTGGGTTAAAAAAGTAGTCTTAGTATACGCCAGAAAATACAGTATCTCTTATGAGAAAACTTAGAATAGGTAAATTGAATAAGGGCCCTTAGGGTTCTGAGTAGATGTGCTGAGGTAGCTGCTCCACTTTTACACAGGTAAATCTTTTCACTATTATACTACTATTAAAGTGAACCTCCGGACTAAAAATCTACTCAGCAGAACTGAAAAGGTTTGGTGTTTCTTTAACAGTTTCACAGCATCAGAACTTTGTTTTTCTTACCAAAGCATCATTTTTAGCTGCATTTTTAGCTAAGCTCCACCCATGAAAGAAAAAAAGCCCAGGCTTTTTTTCCCTGATGCTGTGCAGAGCATGATGAGATTTCCTATGTTGTTATTCATGTTGCTTAGCAACTGGGAGGGGTGATCAGCACACAGGACAGTTGGAACTGTGTCTCATGCTCCCTGTCACCTCCTTTCAACCAAAAAGATGGCTGCCATCATGAAATCAAATATTTGCCTGTTCTTTTAAAACAGGGAGGGTAAGAGATTATATTAACTATCTATTTTAATTAACATAACTAATGTAACTTAATGACAGTATGTTTGTTTAGGCTGAAGTTCCTCTTTAACTACTATACTCAAGTGTTCCTGCTGGAGAGGTCTCTCGCTTCCTATGGAGTTAGCAAGCAAAGGGAATGAAGGGGGACTCTCAAAAGGGTACAGAAGAGTCAATAAAAAAAAAAAACAGATAATCTCACCTGAATAGATTATCAATACTGCACAGTGTGTTGAGGCAAACCATGCTCTCGCAGGGTGGACTGGGTAAGTACCTGACTGCAGCCTACCAGTTGCCCCACTTCTGACACTAACTACAATGAATTCCCGGGGGGAGGGGGGGTAAAAAAAATGATAGAGCAGAGCATCCTGAGGAGGAAGGGGGTGCACAAATGCCTACCTGCCTCAGTCTGCCACTGGGACTTGTAACACTGCTGTAGACCGTGTACATGGAGGTGAACTCACCTTGTCATGCTACCTTACTATTGGAACTTTGTGTGGACAGCCCGCCAGAGTTTGTCAACGACACTTTGCCTTGATAAAGAGGCCCTGTGTGGTCTTGAAACGTTGGTACTTCCTACTGAAGACAATTAAAGTTTTAACATTTAATCAAGGTGTCGGCATATACTTAATGCATTTTTCATATGAGTGGCATCATCCACTTACTGCCGCATTGGTGCTATTATTGACTGTAGGCTATACTGTAAGGTATGGGAGATAACCCTTACTATAGATATGTCACAGCTCATGTGAAGCTGATCTTTGATTTCCTTGTTACAGTACCACATAGTTGGGATGACTTGGACCGGAAGTCCAGTCAGTTCTTGATCATGTGGCCAAACCAGGGAAAAATGGGCAAGCATAAGGACTTCAGTGACTATGACCGTGGCCAAATTCTGATGGCTAGACGTGAATCAGAGCATCTCCAAAACTGCAGCCCCTTTGGCCTGTTCCTAATATGCAGTGGTCAATACCTACCAGAGGTGGTCCAAATGAGGATAACCAGTGATCCAGCAGGATGGTCACGGACAATCAAGGTTCGCTGATATGCATGGGAAGTAAAGACTAGGGCTAGTTGTCTGGTCCTACATAAGAGCTAAAGTCATACTGCCCACACTGACCCTTGGCCACCATCAAGGTCCACTTGTAATTTCTTCCTTCAATCATGCACATCATTTAAAGTAACCAGAAGCAAACATTTTTTATTAATAATTATCTTTTTTTATTTTCTTTTTTTATACATTTTATTATTCAGTGCTCTCAGCTCAATGGGTTTTCAAACCAGCTTATAAAAAATGCACATTATTCTTTTTTTTGTGATTTGTGTTTTTTATTAACAATGTTTCAACCCCCTTTCTTCATTCTTTTAAATAAATTATCACCTCTGCCTCCAATGTCAAGTAAACCCTTTCTCTTTTTGCCGAAAAAGGGCTTTGACAAAAAAAAGAAACCTTGTTTGCTTAGGCTCTGAACAAACATAAATATGCACATATTTATACCCACACAAATAAAGAATAAATACTTCGAAATAAGTTAAAACAACAGTTCAAAAAGATCTCGCCAGGTGTTCTTTTTTTAAAGTTTTTTTTTTTGTTCGCTTTTTCTTCACATAAATGTCCTTTTTAACCTCTGTTGACTTTGTATTTTTTGTTTAATTTGAGAGATCCTACAACGTTCTACTAAACACAGCCAAATAAACCACACGTAACCTAGAACACAAATAACTAACTAAAATACGGGAATTTGGGGTGGACATGATTGATCCTTCCCTGTTTCCCATCTACATTATTTTATTTATTAGAAAATAAACACAAAAAGCAATTAAATTATATTAAAACACATTCACTGGGGCGTTAACCTAAAAAATAAACGAAAAAACGATTTAGAGAACAGACGCTAACTTAACTAATGAACAACCAAATTTTTTCCCTAACTATTATTTTGCTACACAATAATTCAATGCCAAGCTAGTTCAAAGTATATATTATGAATATTTGCTTAAATTAAGGCTACAGTCCCACTTTCCATTTTGTACTTGGTATCTGTATAAAGTATTTTTAATATTTGTTTTCACAGAGAAGCACCAGCTCATTGAGAAGCATGGCAAAAAAAAAAGTTTTAGCTGTAGATGAAATAACTACAGTCTACTTTGTCAAGTATCATTTAAAAAAATGATTAACTGTATTAAATATGGCCATGAGCAGAGCCGTAAAGGTAGCCATACACTCATCGATTTTCTCATTCTGCTACTTACAGATTCGATTCATCTGCTGGGAATCTATTTCCCAAAATGTCCGATAAAAATCGATCAACGGTATCGAATCGGACAGGATGGAAAATGTAAAACAATCGGGGGTGGGGCTAGAGAATTGGCAGATTGATGAACTATAGCTTTGCACTGCATCGAACAGTACAGCACTGCAGTTTGATCGATTTTCAATAGATTCACTGGAAAGTGTATGGTAGGAATCGATTACTTCTGAACCAATTCTGTTCAGAAAGAATTGATCGTTTTGGACCATTGGGTGGAAATCTTTTAAGTGTATGGCCAGCTTAATGATCAGAATGATTTCTACTGTAGTTGTAGTTTGGAGATCTAGCGTTTATAATTAACAAAATATATATATATAAAAGCCACTGTTGAAACATGAATAAAATAAATAAAAATAAGACGTTGAATAATCTCCCTCTTTCCTTTTCTTTATTTTTAACCATGTATCAAGAGCACATTTGACTTCTTCTTAATAAGCCCTGTACTATTAGAAAGTGGCTTTTTTCCAAAAGAAGTTTACTGCCCATACCGCTTGAAGGACCACTCCATTTAATTATTCCAGCACCTTTATTATTTAAAATCCTTTTTAAAATTCAGGGTTATTTTTTTATTTTTAACTCTTAAAATTTTAGAGAAAAAAATAAAAATCTTAAAAATATACATTTTTCTCTGTGAAACTGGAAAATGACTTTTTTTTTTGTCCCAAATAAGTGGGGCTGAAGCTATAATTTGTATCCTTTCTATTTTTTTTAACCCAATACCTGGCACAATATTCATTGTTAATATTTAATAAAAAATACACAGATTTTTGGATTCCCCTTTATGAGTGGGGGGTGAGAATGATTTTTTAATTACCAAAGCAGGGGCCAATGTGTAAAATATATAAAGTCTTAGAATGAAAAGGCTCTAAAACCGGTCCCAAAACTTCTGAATCCTTTAACAAAAATATTTTACAGCTCAATTGAAATAACTTGAGGTAAGTAAATATAACGATAATATATTTTATCCTCAAAATATGATTTCTATACATTTACCAATAACACAAGATATATATATTTTTTAATTTAGGTTCTTATATTTTTTGTTTTAAGAAACCCAAGTCATTTTTTTCCAGGGGTATTCTAATGGATTTTGGAAGTCTCAATTATGGAAGAGTCTTTACAAATAATTTTTTTGTGTGTGTTTGTATATATTTGTTAATGGACTCTTGTTTTGGGGCAAGTGCGAAAGGCTTAAAATGTTCACGGGATTTTTTTTCTTCCTTTTTTATAAAAATAGATTATTTTTTTCTCTCTCTTGTTTCTGCGCCCATCTCATTTCTTCGTTTATTACTCTTTAGAAGGAAGGATGTCGAGTGGTAAAAAAAAAACACGGAGAAGAGATAGAGGCGGTGAAACGGTGCTAACTCTTTTGCCGTAGAGGGAGACTAAACCAGTTCATGGTCAAGCTTAGAGAGGCACTGCTGAATGTATATTGTTATTACAGAGTTGTTACGTTCTAAGCCCCTTGTACCGGTCATCGAGCTGCCACGGTTATTGTACTCCTTAATGGTGCTTATTATGCAAATCTTTGTATTTTCGCTCTACGTTTAAAATTCAATGTCCTGCCCGGTCTTTTATTTCTGTTTGTTTGTAATATTTGGTTATGAACCATTCCAATTGGATAATAATTTGGTAGACATAGCCTGTGCATACCAGCACTTACTTATTGGATCAACATCCATCGTAATTCAGCCAAAAAGCAACAGAAGTGCCATTTGAGTGCTGCCTCGCTACAAACCAGCTGCACCAGAAGTGGCCATACAAGGCATTATGCTTTAGAACTAACTCTAGAGACAACATGCAGCCTTGGACTGCTAGGCTTAAATTCTTTGGGCCTGACTTGGTGGTGAGAAGTTTTTAGTTCCGATATCTTGCCTCCTCTCTGTTTTCCTCATTCATGCCCACTCTCTCGCACCTCTTCCCCCATTCTATCTCTCCCTCCTTCCACTCGGTGCCTTCCCTCTCATGCCTTGTGCTGTTTGCTGGTCTTGAACGACACTTGCAAGACCCTATCTCCAAGCCGATATCCATTCAGGCTGGCAATGGCCATGGCTGCTTCGTCGTAGTTTGTCATGGTGACAAATCCAAAGCCTTTGCATTTGTTGGTGGTGAAGTCCCGGATTACTTTGACATTCGTCACTGCTCCGAATGGTCCAAACAGTTGCCACAGGACACTCTCGTCTGCTTCCGGGGAAAGATTGTAGACGAAGATGCACCAGCCGGCAGAGGTGGGACCGGTCAAGCTGACTCCGGCCAGGTTGGTAACACTGTCAATGGTGATAGGAGAAAACCTGGGAAGGAAAGAGAGCGGACTACATTGGGTGTAAGGAATAGGTCTATGATAGACAAAAGAAGGTGTAAACAATAAGGAGGAAAGAAAGTACAGATACAAGAAAGCAACTCTAGGATAAGACGTTATGGGAGGATGCATTGGAGTAAAGTTGATGGTATTATGCAGAGTTGAGCTTAAAGTTCAAGTAATATGAAAAATTGGTGTGGCTAAGCAACCAGGCAGTTTGAATCATGGCACCTGTTTCTTTATGACACTGGAATAAACCATCATGGACACATGTTGTCAACATTTCTACTTTAAAGGACCACTATTGTGAATATCGTAAAATGTAAAATACATGTAAACACATACAAATACAAAGTTCATTTCTTCCAGAGTAAAATGAGCCATCGATTACTTTTCTCCTATGTTGCTGTGATTTACAGTAGGTAATAGAATTCTGACAGAACTGACAGGTTTTCTACCAGCTCATCTCCTCATGGGAGATTCTCAGGGTTCAAAAGCACTTAGTGAATGGCAGTTGCTCTGTCTAACTGCCAAAAAAGTGTGCAGCAAGCAGGGAGGCTGGCTAGCATCTTTGTATAAATCCTTTTCAGGGATTGTCCCTATAAAGAATAAATGCCATGCTGAGAACTCCCCAGGAAGAGATGGACTAGCCCAAAACCTGTCGGTTCTGTCAGATTACTACTACTACCTACTGTAAGTGATAGCAACATAGGAGAAAATAAATGTATGGCTCACTTTACTCTGGAAGAAATATACTTCCTATTTGACTATGTATACATGTGTTTTAAATTTTCAAATGTTTTGAGATAGTGGTCCTTTACTATGCAAATCCCAGTACAGTTAGAATTTGTATTGGTGGAAAAGGAACTTGACACAGGGCTAATCAAGATCAGGAACTGACAATCATCTGATTAACTGATCAATGATCAACAGTTTCCATATCTGATTAGCTCCCTGAAAAGTTCTTTATCTGCTGAAGCAGATTTTGGTGGTGATTGAAGAGAAATTTGCATATCGGTTATACTTTTTGCTCATCACTGGTATAATATTCTACTGAGCGCACCATCAAAGGGAAATCAGCAGCAGATAATTTGCAGAAAACAATATTATGAGGAACTTTATGCTTTGTGTTCAACAAGTGAGCGGGGAGACGGAGGCATGCATTTTGCGTACAAATACTACATGGGAGATGACGGAAGCCACACCCCTGCCAGAGAAGATGACACCTGGAGACTACAAAGAGAATGTGTTCCACAGAGCCGAGCGACAGATGAATAATGGGCAGAGCAATAGAAGAAGATTGCTATTCACTACACTGAGTGTATCGTGAGGAGAGTAGGAGTGGAGCCATGGATAAGGGAAGAATATAGATCATATGTAAAAAATAATTCTCTTCAGGGAATTTTATGACAGTAGAAACATTTCAAGGGTATGCCTTTAAGCCAGACGACTTTCAACAAAGTCGTGCTATGACCCCTCTGGAGGAGCCTCTTGCAATGTCCATGCGTGTCACTTTCTCTTCCTGCTTCATTTAGTGATGCACTTCTCTAACAGAGAAGACAGGGGTGACCTGGAAGTTATAACATAGCCAAGATGGCAGCCGCAATTTTTAATTTGAAATCGAAGGAAAACTATGTGGTGTAGAACGGCGATTCAGGCATCAAATGAAAGAGGAGAGCACAAGCTACAGAAATGTATACTTTAAGTACTTTGCAGTACTGATCGGAGTCTTAAAGGCATACCCATGAGAGGTGCTCGGAGTCCCTTTAAGTAGATAACAAAAAGTCAGAAATAAAAGACCATTAGAGCATACTAAATCAAATTATTCTCCTCTCCCCCCCCCCCCCCCCACACACACACACACAACATTATGAAAGATCTACCAAACCTCAAAAGGTTTGGAAGCAATTTAGTCCAAACTGAAAAGCCACCAGTTTAGTCTGGCATGTATGAACACCTATTTCCTCTGTAACACAGTCCAGCCTGGAACCCTGTACTGATCTGAGACATAGCTATGCGCTTTGAGTCCTATGGGAGAAAAGCACTTTACAAATGTAATATTTTATATTGTAACACGTGGTCAATGAAAAGGAGAAAATGGGCGGGATTAGTGGAAGCCAGCCATTATGGTGTAATAGGGCGTACATCAAAAAAGGGCGTCGGGAAAAAAGGGCGCGTGGTGTAAACGAAAAGCAGTATTATAGTTTATAAAAATATTGTGTAGAATTTCGTTTACAAATAGTGTTTTAAGAATTTATAAATCATTAAATAATGTGTATGAAATCGGCAATTCTTAAAACGTTAATCTTCCCTGTTTCTAAACTGAAACTTATAATTACGTTTGTTAAAAAAACAGTATTATTTGTTTAAACATTGTAATTATATATTGTTATGAATAATCTTGATTTATCGTTTATTATTATAATAAAATGTGAAAATATTGTTTATAACAATGATATTAATATAAGTACATTCATAATAACTGTTGATTACTATTATTAAAATTGTACTAAAACTATACCTAACCCTACTCTCACACAGAACCCTCCCTGTACCTATCCCTAACCCCTAGACTCCCTGGTGGTGCCTAAACCTAAGACCCCCCTGGTGGTGCCTAAACCTAAGACCCCCCTGGTGGTGCCTAAACCTAAGACCCCCCTGGTGGTGCCTAAACCTAAGACCCCCCTGGTGGTGCCTAAACCTAAGACCCCCTGGTGGTGCTTAAACCTAAGACCCCCCTGGTGGTGCCTAAACCTAAGACCCCCCTGGTGGTGCCTAAACCTAAGACCCCACTGGTGGTGCCTAACAAACATTAATAAAAAATTTAAATAAAAAAAAATAAATAATTTTTTGGGGTGGATAATAATGTTTTAGAAATGTTTTACAAATAGTGATTGTAAAAAATATATTGCAATTTACGTTACGTACTGATCGCTTTATTTTGTGAATAATAATGTTTTACAAACAGTAAGGGTTAAAATGTTAAATAATGTTTTAATTAAATAGGATAAATATGTTTAGTATTCTTATAAACCTTATTCATCACGGGCTCATTTTCTAAACGTAAATCATCACAAGCACAGTTATAAAACATTAAAAATCTCCGGGCGCCGTTTGTAAAACGTTAATAACCTCCGGCGCCCTTTTTTCCCTGTTTGGCGCCCATTAAACGATATTTATAATGGGAGTGAATGGGGCGCCCTTTTTGTCCACTTGTCTCATGCGCCCAAATCTGCTGCTTCCGTAATGGGAGACGTAAAAAAACACTAGTTTGTCAAAGAAATAGGAAATTCATACTTAAAGAGAACCTGAGGTGGCTATATATATATATATATATATATATATATATATATATATCGCCGGTCCCCGCCTGCGTCCCTTCCCTCCCGCTGATTGGAGGGAAGGGAGGCAGGCGGGGAGCGGCGATACAGAGGAGGCGGGGGAGCGGCGGGGGGAGAGACAGTCTGCATGTAAAGAGCCTGCTAGCGACATGCTGCGTGTCGCTAGCATGGCGGTTTGATTTATGGGGGACAGCAGAGCGCAGGGGGGGGGGGGAGGGGCTGGGGAGGAACTGTATAGTAACAGAGGCTGGGCATTATATGCCGACCCAGCCTCTGTGTGCATTATGTGCAAATAGGATTCTTAAAAACCACCTCGGGTTCTCTATAAGGTTTCTGTCAATCAGGGAATGAGAACCTTTTTTTTTCATTTACAGGGAATACCGATTTCCTTCTTCATGATGTAAGGATTTAATTTTAAAGTTTGAGATCCTTTGTAGAGTGGGGACTACAAATACATACATAAGGTTTTTTTCTGGGGAAAAGGGATCTCTCCAATGAACCAAGTCTTTTATACAGTAGTATTGCAACATCCTGTACTCAGTGCAGTTTGCCTTCTTAAAACAGAAGGTATTGGTTATAATTCAGCTTTAAGTGAATGACTGTGGCTACCCACAATGCATCACTACTGAATATGCAAATTATCTCTTTATGTCCCTGAAGCCAGGCTTACATCCAGAACCGCTGGTGTATAGACAGCCTATAGCTTATATATTTTACAGAGCCACATCAACCCAACGTGCAGGCAGCCTGTTTCAGACTATTGATCTTCCTCAATGCATGGCAGGGATTGATAGGGCTAGTAGGTGGGATCTTCAGTCCCCTTTTACTTCCCTAGTAGTTTTGGGTCTCCCCAAGCTTTTGGGTATTCTGTTGAACTTCCTGCACATAATACATACTTCAGAGCAGAACCACTGTGTAGTACCACAAACAAGTAACCAACACCTCTTTCCAATGAGAATGGTCCACCTAACCAGAGTAACAGTTCACAGCAAGCCATAGAGGAAGAGATACACTGCTCCACAGACAACACACATCACGTAGTCATCCAGTAGGAAGGACGGGGATGCTTTTCATCAAAGATGATAAACAATAAAAAGCTAATCTACCCATACTCAATGCTAGGCTGACTAAGGCAGAAGCACATGGTTTGTAGTCCAGAAGTGTACGATAGCAACCAGTCCACTCATAGAGAAAACTGTACTGTCCCATTTCTATAAACTGGAGTAAAACTCTAATTACCCCCATCCCACTGCTGCCAGAGTGACTACATTCCAACAAGCAAAGAACAGAGGTCCTATCAGGACCAGTTCTGGGCATAGGTGGGCCAAGTGATCAGCTAGGATGCCTTTAGGCTTGAGGATGCCATATTATCCCAGTTTCTAATTTTCTTTTTTTTGACATTGCTTCTTGTGTCTTTCTTATATGTAGTCGTTATATTATATGATGGCAGTATGGCTGATTTACTACACCTGGAGCTGGGGATGGGTAACCTCATTGGCATAGGTCATTACCATAGGGCGGATGGTGTCTCCCTTGGGGCACCAAAATGCTGAGGAATGCCCTGAGTCCTATGCGGACCCATTGTACAGTAAGGTTACGGAGTGCCATCATGTTTTAGAAAACTGGAGAAACAGAAAGTAAAACCTCTCATTGCCTTAAAAGAATCTGGAATCCATAGAATAAATAAGGAACTTCTGGTTTTCTTGGAAATCTTCTTTAACCACTTTATCCACCACTACAGTATATCTACGTCCTCTGTGACTTCATCTAAGCCATGAGTCAGTAGATACACGTCTTGTAGCAGAAGCAGTGCTGTGCAGGATTGGGCTATCTCCTGTGCACATTTCTGGCACTATCTGATGCAGCACTAATTGGTGAAAGGGAATATATGTTTCCTGAGCTAATGAGATTTATTTTTACCATTAAAAATACTTTTATTTTCTCATTTCATAGTGACAAATACATTCTGTAGCATTATTTCAGAATCAAATATCTTCACCATAAATTGTGACAGGAACATAATCTAAGTTTTGTGATAAGCGGTAAGAATAGCCAAACAAAATTTGTGTTTTTTATCTACAGTAGCACTTTTTATTTTTAAACTGGAATTGGTAAAACTGAGAAATAATGTGTTTTTCTATTTTTCTCCTTGTTTTCCCATTAAAATGCATAGAAAACAAAATTGTTTGAGGAAAAAAATGGCATACAATGAAAGCCTAGTTTGTCTTGAAAAAATCCATATATATTTCATTTCTGTGTCATGAGTAGGGATAAAGTTATTTCTGATTAAATAAGGACATAGCTAAACTGTCAAAACTGCTCTGGTCCATAAGTGGGAAACAAGGTCTGGATGCAAAGTGGTTAAGAAACCATTTGGTCCACCTGACCTGAACAATTTGCAAAAGAGTAAGTAATATTCTTATGGGTTGCCCCAAACATGAGCTGAACAGGATCATGCTATTAAGCAAGCCTTGGGTACTTTGCTATATACAACACACAATA
Organism: Hyperolius riggenbachi; assembly: GCF_040937935.1. Classification (NCBI taxonomy): domain Eukaryota; kingdom Metazoa; phylum Chordata; class Amphibia; order Anura; family Hyperoliidae; genus Hyperolius; species Hyperolius riggenbachi. The sequence goes on from NC_090648.1 coordinate 65,319,494, forward strand.
TAACATAACCAAACAGATGCAAGACTAAATGCTCAAAGTGGAGAGCAACAAACTGATAATAAAGGAGTTCCCTCTGACAGAAGAAAAGTTCTCTTAAGGTCGTCTTTTTTCAACCAATAGGCTATTGGTCCTTGAGACAGTGACTCATAGGGTGCCTGATAAATGCATAGGCATGAGCACTTGAGGGATATCAGTGCAAACGTCCACGTCTCACTTCCGTGAAGGAAGTCTGGAATCTCCAACCACCAGTCAAAGTAAGGCCTACAGGCTAATCCTGGACTTGGGTGACCATTTAAAGTGATGCGTGTGGCAAACAGGCTGTGGTTTTTTTTCAAAGTGACAATCAGCACTTCAACACCAGAATATTTGAGAAAAAAATGTGTAATCACCACAGGATCAGCTTCTCTGTTTTTATATAACATGATACAACTGATTGAAGATATAATCGTTCACTAAAAATTGTACCATTAATTGGCACCTTTACAGAGATTCACCGAGATCTGTTAGGCTGGGTTTACACTTCAAGAGTACCTGCAGTGTATCAGGGCGCAGTTGTCAAGCTGGGGGCAGATTGCAGAAACACAGGTGGAGGTGGGCCTCAGAACCCCCAGACTTCTGGCCAGGGCAGATGAGGGGGAAGGATTAACAAAATACCAATTTACCAGCAAACGGGCAAGTTCAATCGCCGAAGATACCTTCAGGTACCATAACAATGACATTAACTGTATTCAAAACAACACCACAGACAAAACAGGCAAAAACGGTGCAGGAAATCTGGATGCACTATGGGCTGCCATAGGCTGTCATGTGAATGCTATAGCGGCGCTCACACTTAGCTGGCAAACAAATTATATCTTGCACCAGAGTCCACGGCGGGCTGGAGGGGGAACAGTAATTAACGCCAACGGGTCTTTTGCAGGAGCAGGGTGAGACGTTTTTCGGCTTTGCCCTGGGCCCAAATTTCCCGGTGCCTTAATTTACATGCATGCTACCGCAGGTACTTTTTAACTGAAAATAGTTCCGCTTCCACATCGGAGAGCAGTTAATCAATGGACATGTTGACGGATCCTATTTTACTTCTAGGATCCGTTCATGCAACCCTGTTGTAAATGTACCCGCTGTCTCCGCTATGGTGAGCTGAACACAGCTGTTGAGTTGTGCAGTGAACAATAATTCCGGACACCAGGCATGTCATACATCTCAGGCTATGCATCTTAAGGAGCTGATGGAATGGACACAACAGAGGCAGTCTGCACGCGGGGTTCATGCCATGGACAGTGACAGTGCATCCGCTGTCACCGGGCATGGCAGGAATCAGAGTAATGTGAACCCACCCTCAGTCTGCAGAAACATTTTTAATACTCTTTGAGTTATCAATTCAGCCATCTGACTAGTTTCTTGAGAACTAAGCTTCACACACACTACAAACAAACACAGAACATTTATATTGCGCTTTTCTCCTGGCGGACTCAAAGCGCCAGAGCTGCAGCCACTAGGACGTGCTCTATAGGCAGTAGCAGTGTTAGGGAGACTTGCCCAAGGTCTCCTACTGAATAGGTGTTGGCTTACTGAACAGGCAGAGCTGAGATTCGAACCCAGATCTCCTGTGCCAGAGCCCTTAAAGGGAACCAGAGACAAAGCACCTCATGTATTTTACCACATATATCAATGGGAACATGAAAGTAAACACCTATCCTGCTCTCTGTTTCATTCTTCTCTGCTAAATCAGCCCTGATAAGAATCCCCAACTGAACCTTCAGTCTAGCTTTTCCAGGAATGATTATAGCTGGGTCAGTCTTCTGTGATGTCTTTTCAAGCCCAAGTCTGCCCCCTTGTGGCTATGCATTCCTGCAAAGTATCCTGGTAGAAGGAAATCAGAGCCAAAAGGGGGCGGGCTTGGGCTTGAAAAGACATCACAGAAGACTGACTCAGCTATAATCATTCTGGAGCAAAGCCAGACTGAATGCTCAGTCAGGGATTCTTATCAGAGCTGATAACGGGCAGACTGAGCAGTGAAGAATAAAACAGAGAGCAGGGTAGGTGTTTACTGTCATGTTCCCATTGATATATATAGTAAAATACATGAGTTTGCTTCATCTCTGGTTCTCTTTAACCATTACACTATCCAGCCACAGCTTAGATTAATCTCGACTTAGGTGACCACTAAAGACCACCTCTGTTGAGAATCCAGTGTCTCTACGGCGGCCCCTGACCCTCCCCGATGCATCAGCAAGAGATCTGCCCTGCCGAATCATCACGGCTGAATGCTGTTTTCCCTTCTTATCCCTACCCCCTCCCTCCTCCATAGTAACGGAGTGTGTTGCTACAGCCTCGGCCACAAACTGTTTTACGATCCCTGCCAAGTGACAGTAGTCTCTGTTGTGTACTCAGCTTTGGTCAGACTCCCTCAAGTGCTTGACAACTTCTACATTAAAGGCTTCCTCAAAGGCATTCATGCAAAAACGGCACGGGTTGAGTTTTGGCGCAGGGTAAAGCCAAAATACAACCCACCCTGCCTCTAGCTATACTCCTGCGTAAATTAAAAACTATTCCTTTACTGACAACCTAACAGTTTTTCCCCATGTAATTTGGGCTACAGCTATTGCTGGCGCACAAATTATGCCAATTTTATCGTAATTTGCACGCTGGTCATTGCCGGCCCACAAATTACACATTATGGCCTATGACCTATGGCGGCATCCAAATTGTGTGCACTGCGCATCACTCACATTACCTGTCTCACCTCAAAGACCTTCCTGCTCCTTAAAAACAGGGCCTGGGAAGTACAAGAACCCTCCCATCTTCCCCACAGAAGAGGAAATAATCCAAAGGATGAGCCATCATGATGAAAACCTTTCTTTGGTAAAAAACAATAACTCTTAAATGCTGAAGTGCTATGTAGTCCTCATGAGATTATCATTATTACTAAGACTGACATATCCAGCCAGCTCATGGTGACCCAGAACCACTAGGAAAGTATTAAGGGCTTAAAGTGTACCAGAGACGAAGCACCCTCATATATATTACCATATATATATCAGTGTGAACATTAGAGAAAACTCCTACCCTGCTCTCTGTTTCATCTTTCACTGCTCAGCCTGCTTCTTATCAGCCCTGATAAAATCCCCAACGTAGCATTCAGTCTGGCTTTGCTCAGGAACCATTATAGCAGAGCCAGAAGGGGGAAGGCTTGGGCTTGAAAAGACATCAGAGAAGACACACTCAGCTATAATGATTCCTGAGCAAAGTCAGACTGAATGCTCAGTCAGGGATTTTATCAGAGCTGATAACAAGCAGGCTGAGGATTGAGGGAAGAAACAGAGAGCAGGGTAGGTGTTTTCTTTAATGTTCCCACTGATATATATGGTAAAATACATGAGGGTGCTTCGTCTCTGGTTCACTTTAAAGAGACCAAAAGCAAAGCTAAATGTAATGTTGCCTTCTTGAAACAGAAGGTATTTGCTATAATTCAGAAAGTAACTGTGGTTTCCCACGATGCACCACTCCCGAATATGAAAATCATCTCTTTATGCCCTTCAAAACCAGGCACACATCCAGAACAACTGGTGTATTGTTAGCCTATAGCTAATACATTTTACAGAACCACACTAATCTAACATACTTACAGCCTTTTTTGGACTTATTGGTCCTCTTCAGTGCATGGCAGGGATTGATATGGCTCTATGGGATAGGGCTTGGACCAGTACTAAGGAATACCCAGAAAACTTAAGGTGACCCAGAATCCCTAGGAAAGTATAAAGGGCTAAAAGAGACCAAAAAGACCCCTATTATCATTACAAAGCCCAGAGGTAACAAGCAATCTTGAAATCTGCTCCTTGACCCTCAGATATCAAACTGTATAACCATCTCAAGGTCATATGGACAACTGTGATAGAAAGATGATCAATTCTAAAGTGAAAAACTCCTTCCTAAACCTCAAGAGAAACATATAGGTGACAGAACAAACAAAACAAACTAAAGAAAAAGAATCAAAAATATCTCAGAGCAGCGGAAAAAAAAAATAGCAAAGAATTACAGCCATGAGTCTATGGGGAAGAACTGCAGATTAATGGATGGACTCAAAGATACCAATGCTTCTTTATGTCATCATAATATCATAATATTTAGAGTCTTGTAGAAACGGGATTACGGAGGTTCCACCCACTTTTGTGCCTCTGCCTCTGACTGATGACTAATCGAGGACTCTTACGTCTACATTTCTGTCTCCGTGAACTTCTCTCATAAATCGATGTAGGCTTTCACTCGATTTTACTAAGATCAGACAACCCCTAAAAAGTCCACCGTTTCATAATGGTCTACCAATTTTCCTCTCTGTCCTGCTGCACTACCTAACAACTGTTGCTGTCTTTCTTACCTACTGCATCTAATGTTCCTCCACCTCTTGGATTCTAATCAGTTTAGGGCATGGTACGCTACTGTTCTAATGTATTACGTTTTTGTTAGAGGTAATGAAAAAGAGTAATCCTGCACTCCTATCAATATCGCCAATAGTCTCAGGCTAGAGACCCAAAACGTTTTACTGAATTGCGGAAGTGCCGTTATTTCATTGCAATTTCTGAAACGTCCAAGATCACTCCCAAAATGCTGCATGCAGTGATTTGCGATTGTGGAATGCTAGTGAGTAGGACCATCCCCATAGGGTTCACGCTGCGAACGCTGCAAAATAGCTCCTAGTGGGTTCCAGATCTCATGGTGTAGAGTGCCAAAGACTGAATCAAGTGGATGACGCCACTCCTAACATAGATTCATTAAGTATAAGCCGCCGCCTTCTCGGTTGATTGTTCAACTCTGAATATCCGCTAAGGAGCAACTCTGAATATCCGCTAAGGAGCAACTCTGAATATCCGCTAAGAAGCAACTCTGAATATCCGCTAAGGAGCAACTCTGAATATCCGCTAAGGAGCAACTCTGAATATCCGCTAAGAAGCAACTCTGAATATCCGCTAAGGAGCAACTCTGAATATCCGCTAAGGAGCAACTCTGAATATCCGCTAAGAAGCAACTCTGAATATCCGCTAAGGAGCAACTCTGAATATCAGCTAAGGAGCAACTCTGAATATCCGCTAAGGAGCAGTGTACGTAGTCCATCTGGCAGCAGCCATGTTGGCATGTTTTACTCATCCCAATAAAGGTGTAACAATTAACCAAGGAGGAGAAGGCTTATACTTATTGAACGTTTTTGTCAGAGACATAACTACTGGGGAAGCAGTCCCTGCAGTGGGGGCCCAGGACAATGGGGGACCCGACACCCTCCCTTTGATATAGGGCCTCCCTCCAGATCAAGTATTGTTGTAGACACACTTGCTGTGGCTAGGGAGTAACGGTGACCACACTTGATATATAACACCTGGCTAATGCTGCACCCACTCCTTCCAAGCCTCTTGTGCCCGATCTTTTTGCTTTATTTACAAGCAAATTAATACATAGTTATTAACTAGTTAGGAGGAGCATTCATAAGACAATACACTAAAACTGCTTTACAAAAAGAAGATCCCTTTAAATTAAAACTGAAGGCCTTAAAGTGAACCAGAGACGAAGCACCCTCATGTCTTTTACCATATATATCAGTGGGAACATTAGAGAAAACACCTACCCTGCTCTCTGTTTCATCCTTCACTGCTCAGCTTGCTTGTTACCAGCCCTGATAAAATCACCTACTGAACATCCTGTCTGGCTTTGCTCAGGAATCATTATAGCTGAGTCATTATAGCAGAGCCAGAAGAGGGCAGACTTGGGCTTTAAAAGACATCAGAGAAAACAGACTCAGGTATAATGATTCCTGAGCAAAGCCAGACTGAATGCTCAGTGGGGGATTTTATCAGGGCTGCTAACAAGCAGACTGAGCAGCGAAGGATGAAACAGAGAGCAGGGTAGGTTTTTTTTCTCTAATGTTCCCACTGATATATATATATGGTAAAATACATGAGGGTGCTTCGTCTCTGGTTCACTTTAAAGGTCCCCGTCTGAAACAGTGGATACTGGAGGAGAATGTTCTATTTTGCAAACTAGAGCCGGGTATCTCAGTCCACTCATTAAGCTGCAGCCAGTAGAAACTAAGAATGGAGCGCAGGGTATGGCCATGGGGTTGGGGACTGAGTCTCTTATTTACCTCTTGACTCCATACGCCATGTTTATTAAAGAGTCCAGCCTGCGAAAGAAGGGACAGGAAAGGGAGTGCAGTGTTAGTCATTGCGCTGGATTAGAGAGGTGGGACGGGCTACAGAGCTGCTCTGGGTAGTCACAAGGGACAGAAATTAAAAGAACCAAAAAGAAGAAGAAGAGGAAGAAGAAACAGTGGACGCAATCTCTATACAACAATGACATTCAGTATCACACAAATCCTACGTTTCTATAGTTTGTACAGAAGTTAGCTCTTGCCGACTAAAATCGCTAAATACTAAGATAGAACCACATACAAAAAAGTAAATTAACCACAAAAATACTACACAAGACTGATTCACAACACAAACGTGAGAAACAGCAATTACACAAAAAAGAGCATTGAGATTTGAAGGCAATATGGAACTCTAGTTTTGGATGGTATGACCATCCATGGTCCATGTTGGTCGCTCACTTAGCTGTTGCTCAGACAATGCGCTAAAAGGAAGCGTAATTAAAAAATTACATTTTTTTCTTACTTTTCAGCAATCAGAACAGGTGATGGTGAAAAGGAGAATTCTGAATTCTGGGTGATGACCAAAGAAAAGAGCGAGAAATTCTACAGAAGCAAGACCCAAAACATGAAGGCTTTCCTTGCCATTCACAACCATGTAATGGCCAGTAGAAAAGACCTAATGACAGCATGGACTGGACATTTCGCTGAACCCAAACACAACAATGCTTGTATGACCAGGGCGTTATCAGAGTCTGATCAAACAGTCTGATGGGGGAAATCTTGTGTATTGCATTGTAAAGTGCAATATCTTGATGAGATTGAACACAAGATTCAATGGGCCAAGCAGAGAAGACCAAGCAGAGGGAAGGACAGATCAAGAGAAGTATGGGTGACAGGACCTGCAAAGTGTGAAGGGCCAACAAAGATAGATGATGGAAGATGAGAAAGGGAAAAACAGTAAATTAAAAAAACACAAGATTCCACTTGTCACGAAAATTTCTCTGTGTGGACAAAACGTTTGACGGTGGCTTCAAGACAATGACTGAGACTTCTAAAGTTTTTCGATGTGTATTGAACTCAAAGGTATGAGCATAGTTCAGAGAAATATATAGGAATTCAGTGGAAACAAAGTATGTAATCCGGTGTTAGTCATGGAGAGGATCCGAAAACTTAACAACAAAAGTTGTTTCTTAATACCTTTAAAGACTAAGGTACAAAATTTCTTTGCAAACTTTCAAAAAGTTTCTAGTTAAGTATCATGCCTGAAGAGGAAACTTAAAGTTTGGAAAGCTTGCCAAGAAATCTTGTACTGTTAGCCATTAGAGGAAACAGTAACTGGAAAGATGTTAACAGAAATTGGAGTAATGAGCCAACCAAGTAGCAGTAGAATTAAAGTCTCCAGGACGTGGTTGCTCCTCCCCTCGGCATCTCATCGATGAAAAGGCCAGTGATATAAAAATACTGAAATATGCTTGGTAGCCATCCATTGTGAATGGACTGTTTTTCCTTGCAACACCCATTAGATGGCGCTGTGCAAATGGGAAGAAGCTAGTGATGCAGTGTTTGCTCGAATTCATTCCTTTCCTATGGTTAGGGACTTCTCTGAGTCATACTGTGTGTACTAAGTATCACCTTTTGTTGGGGGCCTTATGATTTGTAGTTACACCTCATCCTGCTGTGGGAAAGCATTGGCGTAAAACTGCAGTCACTTTAGAGAAGAGTGGCCCACCAAAGAAAAACCTGGTGGTCCTCCTTAGCATGCCTGGTTTATTTTGCTATGATTTATTGATGCAATAAGGAGACACTACTAAGGATGGTCAGTAGACTGAAATATGATGCTGAACAGGTAGGATAGATACCTTACATCTTATATATTATAAACTGTGGACACCAGAGGAGAAATAACAAAGGAAAGGTCATAGAAAGGCTTGTACACACATGCAACTATTCTGGCCAACTATCGTTTGGCCCTGTGTACGCATGGCAAACGACTAGACCAGCGACTGATAACAGGCAGTTTGCCCGATCCAACTGGCGGATCAACTCACACGACTGTTGGGCTGATATTGTGCAGTTGGCCGCGTACGTACAAGTCGTTTGAATGACTTGTACTTGTTTTGAATGCAGCCATATCCTGCGTTCGCTTGCACGCAGTATGCAAATGAGTTGGTTGCTCGGTTGGTTTGTGCACGGAAAATACGAGCCGTGCAATCGCTTGGTTGTGTGGTCGGTCATGTTGTAGAGTTGTTGCACGTGTATACAAGCCATAACAGGTATTAGAAACGTAGGAGGAGGGTGGCAATCAAGGCTGTTGACTTGGAGATCATGTAGACCAAGTATCATGACTTTAGAAAGGCGCAAGATAGGTTGTCTGGTTGGTTGTTGGTTTCCTGATGGTTGGCCCTCTGATATAGAAAATGAACAGATGATGAATGAACAGACAGGCTTAGCAATGACGGAAGGAAATTTTGTGATTGCAGTCGTGCTGTGAGAGAGGAGTTACAGAGGACAGGCAGTGGCATACGCAAACAGATAAAAAGCAGTTTGGACCAGCGATTAGGGAACTTTGCTTCATGTTTGGAGGGATAATGAAGAAGGTGGCACAGACTTGGTCCATCATGCATTAGTTATGGAAAGATGGTGATTTAGAATAGTAAGAAAGGAATAATGTAGGAATAAGGGAGGAGTTGAGTTCCTCAGGGGAGGGGTCTCACCTGAATCTCTGCGTCTGGTGGTGGAGGGGTCCTGTGTACCTTCGGGCTGTGGTTTGGTAAAGGTGGGTGAGTAGGGCCTGACCAGTCTTCTGGCTGGGGTTGTTGGCAAATTTCACTGTGATTGGTTCACTAGCCCCAAGTGGTTTTTGCCCATTCAACCCTTTGATTGCTTCTTCGGCCTCTATCCTCTTATCGAACCGGATGAAGCCCACTCCTCGCGAGACCCCTACAAAGGATGTATGAAGCATTTTTTACAAATATATAAATTACTTCTGAAGCATAGAATAAATAAAACAGTGGCATCATTTACATCACACCATTTATCCCTAATATGACCTATGCATTATAATGTATACAATTGTAAAACTTCATTAACAGGTGGCAAAAGTCAGTGGGGCCAAAGGTAAACTTAGAAACCTTGGCTGCGGTGCACTCTGGGAAGTTCCAATCAGACAGGTCACAAGTGCAGGCCAATCAATGGTGCCTCTACCATATAGTGTTGCTCTGAGCAGCACTCACTGGCTACTGGTTCTAGCCCATAAGAAAGGGTTCCCGAAACCACAATTTTGCACAATTGTTGTTGCTTACAGGAAGATGCTACAAGATGATGCTAAAAGGGGTAGAGCTACAATACTTTGTAGTGATGCTACTACTGCACATCATTATTATTGTGTTGTGTTTCTATTTTATTTTACAAAAATGTACAGCACAGGCCCGTTCCCGTGATAACTCCATGAAAAATTTGACTTTGACAGGAAGAGGCAGACTGGCAGTATTGTTCCCTCCTATAACCCTTCCATTCCCTTCTCTTAACCTCCCTTCTGGTTTGATTCCTTCTGTTTTTAGGGTCTAAATGCAGTACATTTTTTTTCATGTGATTTTAGACCCTACAATCATGAAAAAAAATCATACAAGCAGAGAGTCTGCAGCAGCCCCAGCACTTACTCACCGCCCTGGGTTCCAGCACTGCAGTTTCCCCTCCGTCCTCCGGGTGGTGTAACCATAAAGTGAGATGGCTAGCTGTCGTCATGACTACAGACCGTGATCTCACCAGGGGGAAGCAGAGCCTCGGATGAGCGGAAGAAGAATGGCAGCCGACGTCGGGATCCCCTGGGAGGTGAGTTGAAACGACCCGCTGTGCGCATTGCTCTGCATATGTACAGGCAAAAAGAGGCGCCAAAAGAATAAAAGTCGATAAAAGTTTATAAGTCGGGGGAGGCCGAGGTGGATTTCCCTCCTCTAAGTAGAAACAACAAACTGTTGATAGAGCATACAACTCATGTAGGTCTAGTACAAAGCAAAGCTCCTCTGTTCTGCTTTGTACTAGACCTACATGAGTTGTATGCTCCATTCATAGCCTGAGGAAGCGGGATATGCCTGCGAAACGTGTTGCACTTTCTGGAGTATGTGAACAAATATTTGGTTGAACTCTATCAACAGTTTTTTGTGCCTACTTGGAGGAGGGAAATCCACCTCGGCCTCCCCGACTTTAAATCTTTTTATCGACTTTTATCCTTTTGGCGCCTCTGTTTGCCTGTACATGTTCTAAGTCCACCTTTGGTGGAGGGGTGTTGCCCCCCTTTTTTCCGATCTACAGAAAGCGACTTCTTAATCCTGAGTGGGGACAGGTCTAATCTCCTCACCTACATATACATTGGAAGGTAACCCTGGTTTGTGAGTATTAATATCATATACTTACTTTGTCACACCCATATTACCAGCACATACTACAATATATTGAGCTCTCGGTGTCTCTTTCTGTATTGCTCTGCATAGAGCCTCCGGTGGCTACCCCGAGTGTAGGTCTGAGCTGCGGTTTTACGGCCCGACCGTAGCTCGGGGTTACACCGAAGGAGGTTAAGGGGAGTGAATAAGGCAGGGAAAAGGAGGGAATAGGAGGGGTGATAAATGGGGACATCGCAACAAGCCTCCCTCTTACTGTCTGAAAATTTGCCTTTAGCCAAAAAATATTATTTTTTAAAGGGGCACTATGGTTAAATTCTTTGTTTTTTAGTCACTGTAATATTTGTGGGTGTATGTAGAGCATAGTAAGTTACATGTAATGAGGCAGGTGACATTTTTTTTACACCGACATACTGCTTGTTTACCTTTAGAGTCACGTCGGCAGACTTAGCTTACCGACGCGACTCAGAGCAATCCATTTAGTTGTAGGAGGCAGCTGTCCCTGCCGTTACTGGTTACCCCTCTGTGCTGCGCTGTTTGGATTGTCCCTAATCTCAACCGCACAATCGTGCAGTTACAGAAATCCCCCATCCGCCGTAAAGAGCAGAATTTAATCTGCTGCACAGACTGGAGTACATCATCCCTCCTCGGTGGGATGCAACTGCCGTGTGAGGAGGAGCGCAGCATCACTGATGACGCTGCGCTGCAAGGACCCCTGAAATATAAATGTAAAGGTAACCATAGAAACAGACAACAATAGGTGTCCGTTTCATTGCCAGCTTCGCTACAGGGGTCCTTGCAGCGCAGCATCATCAGTGATGCTGCGCTCCTCCTCACACGGCAGTTGCGTCCCACCGAGGAGGGATGATGTACTCCAGTCCGCGCAGCAGATTAAATTCTGCTCTTTACGGCGGATGGGGGATTTCTGTAACTGCACGATTGTGCGGTTGAGATTAGGGACAATCCAAACAGCGCAGCACAGAGGGGTAACCAGTAACGGCAGGGACAGCTGCCTCCTACAACTAAATGGATTGCTCTGAGTCGCGTCGGTAAGCTAAATCTGCCGACGTGACTCTAAAGGTAAACAAGCAGTATGTCGGTGTAAAAAAAAAAATGTCACCTGCCTCATTACATGTAACTTACTATGCTCTACATACACCTACAAATATTACAGTGACTAAAAAACAAAGAATTTAACCATAGTGCCCCTTTAAGGATTGATTACGAAGAACAGGGAGGAACGAGGAGAGGAACAGACATCGCACAGAGGTATGTGTATCCAGCATGAACATATCTCTGTGCTTACTTAAAGCGGATCTGAGATGAAAAACTAAGTATAACAAGTAACTTGTCTATATATCTTATCTAAACTTTAGATAGTTTACACAGCATATCTAGCTGAAAACAGCTTCAAAAGTTTATGATTATTTATTCCTGTGATACAATGAGGGCAGCCCTGTTCTGTTTGTCACATTGTCACAGGCTGAGGACTGGAGATGCTTTCAGCTTGCCTGTGTGTAAATTCAGTTCCCTCTCCTCCTCCCTCCTCCCCTCTGTCTCTGACATCAATGGCTAGTAACCTCCTCCTGCACAGACTGAGCTCCCATAAGCCTTTGCTACAGTGCCAAGGCACAAAAGGAGCTGGGTGAGATTTGTTTAGTTTATATTGAATTAGAGTATTAAAACAAAACAAAAAAAGTATTTTGACTTGAGGAATGCCCTATAAACTATATGAAAGGAACACAATTATGCAATGAGTAAAAGTTTATCTCGGATCCACTTTAAAGTAACTTTGTCTCGAGTCAGGTGTCCTTCACCTCATAGGCTTCTGGTCATGTGATCAGGCATTTTAGAGGTTTGCTGTGAGAAAGATTTTGGCTGTGAGAAAGAGGCCCCTTTACTGTGTAAAGGTCCGTACTCAGTCCACCGACAGACTGTACACACGCTGTACAGTCTGCTGAAAACATGCCCAGCAGGAGGTGACGACGGACCCGTTGTTGCCTTTGATCAGGCGTGTGTACGGACCTTTAGGCATACCTGTGACTTGGTCAACCAGGATGCGTGAGGTGATGATCCTGCCGTACTGTGAGAAGAGCTGCTCCATCTCTTTCTGATTCATAGTCTTCGGAAGGCTGCTCACGTATAGATTGGCATCGCGTATGGAGGCGGAGCTTGGCCGGGCGTAGGATACCTGCAACAGAGGAAGGAAACGTGGCATTTCAGAAGCATTGTAGGCTAGTAACCCCCCTTTTTTATAAGTGAATCAGTATTTACACTAGCAGTCAGACATGGATTAAGATGTAATGGACCCCTAGGCAAGGTAGTAGCTTTGTGGTCCTTTTGGTAAAGTGAAGGGAATAGAGGTCACAGAAGGTGGCAAAGGGGGCCACTTGACACCCACTAGGCCCCAGCCATTTGCTTATGTTGCCTGGTGGATGATCCTAGTCTGCTAGTGGTACTAAACTGATATCATCCATGACAAGACAGCATCTGGAGGCACCAGTATGTACATCTACATGCTCCTCCCCCACCTCGGTGTTGGGTCAGTGAGGTGGCCTTTCCCGTGTTTTGACCAATGGGATGGAGGTTGAAGATGCAGTCACAAGCTTAAAAGGATACTCCACTTTAGAGCAAAAAAAAATCTAAATAATATATTGCTGGAGATCAGGTGTTTCTGACATTATTGTTAGATCTGACTAGATTAGTTGCATGCTTGTTTCTGGTGTGATTCAGACACTACTGCAGCCAGACTGTTAAGCAACTGGTATTGTTTAACAGGAAACAAATATGGCAACCTCCATATACCTCTCACTTCAGTTGTCCATTAAAAAATTTGCTGGAAACCATGGCAACAGCATACGGCTCGGAGTAAAAGATACAGTAAATCCTCCAATATTTCAGTTTTGATTTTGCTTTATGACAATCCCATTAGCAGTCACCAAATACCTAAAGAGGCTTACCAGAGGCCTCCCAAGCATGGCAGGTAAGCTGGGTGCCGGCCCGGTCATTTGGGTGCCGCCACAGATGGCAATGTGCATAATTTAGGCACCAGACACAGCAGAACTAGCGGCAGAGGGGGGAAAGAGGAGGTAATATTGGTGCAGATGGGGAGGGTTACTGTTAGGTGTAGGTAGGGGAAGGGTAAGTGTGAGAGGTAGGTTAGGTAAAGAGATGGACCGCCTCTCCTACCTCCGTGCTGAATGCCAGCAAGCCCCCGGCCGGTGCGCATACATGCAAAAACCGCGCTGGGAAATCTGGGCACAAATTAGTATTCCCTCTCCAGGCCGCCATGGATAGTGGGGGGAAAACGTAATTCAATTTCCAGCTATTGCTGGTGGCTGTTTTGATAGTAATTTTGGCTCCGTAACATTATGGCCAATGGAGGCGCAAGGTGTTCCGAAATTTCCCTGAGCCGTTTTGTTCTGTCTCAGGCCGGTACACAGGAGCAGCTGACAGGCAATGAATTCCAAGCCTTCAGCCTCCTGTGTGAAAGAGGCCTTAGTCATAACATGACTCTTAGAGTGATGATATATGTTATACCGTAGGAGAAAAATGAAGTCCAAACCTGGACTGCAGTTATTAATGTCAGCCACTAGGTGGCATAAGTCTGCAGACCTTTTCTGCTTCACATCAGAACATTGCGTACCTGTAGTGAGAAGTATATGGAGGCCGCCATGTTTAATTCCTTTATTTATTCATGTATTTATATAGCGCTGACATATTACGCATAGCCGGTCGCTCAGGGCGCCGGCTTCCAAGGAGGCGCCTATAACTGGGTACCTATAGTGAGGGCACCTACACCTGATTTCCTATACTGGAGGCACCTACATCTGGCTACCTGTGGGGGGATGGAGACCTTCAACTGACTTCCTATACTGGGGACACCTATGCTTGGCAACCTATATCGAGGGCACCTACACATGAGATCCTATACTGGGGGCACCTATACCTGGCTACCTACCCATACTGAGTCTGAGGGCGTTGGGGGGCACACTGCAGCTATAATGCATGGTGTCAGTGCTGTGCTATCATACTAAAAGGGGGGGAGAGCTAACTGTCCCACTCATTGTTTTTATTAATATTCCTGAAAGATTCTAGCCTTAATTTTTAAGTGTATTCAGGATAATGCACTCTTTCCACCCGTTAATGGTTATTAATAGTATTTTTTCTATTATACATATGTGACGTCAATGTCAAAAAGGTTGGGAACTACTGTCCTAGGAGATATCTCAGGAGAAAAGGTGAATTGCATATGGGCCTGTCGCCTGTGTGTGCACGCGGGAAAAAGATGAAGGAGGTTTTGCTCAGGGTGCTATGAAACCTAAGGCCGGCAGCGCTGTACAGAGTATGTTATCTTGTCACTAACTGTCCCTGGGAGGAGCTCACACTCTAGTCCCTACCATAGTCATATGTCTATGTATGTATGTTTCGTGCAGTGTATGTATCATAGTCTAGGGCCAATTAATGGGGAAGCCAATTAACTTATCTGTATGTTTTTGGGATGTGGGAGGAAACAGAAATACCTGGAGGAAACCCACGGAGATACGGGGAGAACATACAAACTCCTTGCAGATGTTGACCTGGCTGGGATTCGAACCGGGAAACCAGCGCTGCAAGGAAGTGTCTGAATAACACCAGAAACAAGTCATCTTGTCAGATCTGACAGTAATGTCAGAAACATCTGACATGCTGCATGCTTGTTCAGGGTCTATGGCTAAAAGCATTAGAGGCAGAGGATCACCAGGATAACCAGGCAACTGGTATAGCTTAAAAAGGAAATAAATATGGCAGTCTCCATATCCCTCTCACTTCAGTTGTCCTTTACCAAATGAGTGTTAGTGCTATTGCAGTCGTACACACACACCTGCTGCATTGAAAACTTTTTGTAATAAATGCTGAACGTTTTACAACAATGAAATACTTTTACTACATCCTGGAAACTTCAATCACAGGATTTCCTTTGCACTAATCTGTTTAGTAATCCTCTCTATGGTCTGATATGACCCAACTGAGGGTTGACAGCTTAAAGTGTACCAGAGATCAGACAATACAAAGATTTGATACTTCCCCGGGGCTTCCTTCAGCTCCATAAGCATGAGCCCCTCGCCGCCCTCCCGCCGTCTGCCAGTCAGCAGCAATTAGCCCTGGTAACTGGCTCAGTCAGGTCCAATCTGGGTATTCTGCGCATGCGCAGACCTCCCACGCATGCGCAGAAGACCCAGACTGACGCAACTGAGGCAGTTACCGGAGCTGATCGCAACTGAACGGCAGACCGCGGGAGGACAGCAAGGGAATCACACGTACTTATGGGGCTGGAGGAAGCCCCGGGTAAGTATTGAGTCTCTATTGTCTGATCTCTTAAAAAAAACAAAAAAAAACAGAGCAAGGATATGATTATTCGACAACATTGTACAATAAAACGATTGCGTCTTTGTGAGCTAAATCTATACATGTGTGGCCAACATCAGGCTCTCCTCTGCTACCAAATCTCAGTAAATCACAGCCTATCTACCCAAAAATTCCCATCAACAAAAATCACCCCTTCTGCCTTCTGCCATGCTCCTTTTTATATACTTTAGTTTTGTCAGCTTTTTGGATAGAAATGGATCTGATCCTTGCCTAAAACACACCATTGTGCAATAAGCTGCTGGCATGGTCACCTCGCAGCGCTGGGTCCCCGGTTCAAATCCCAGCCAGGACAATATCTGTATGGTGTTTGTATGTTCTCCCCATGTGTGCGTCGGGTTCCCACACACCCTAAAAACACACAGTTAATTGGCTTCCCCCCAAATGGCCCTAGACTGGACATATAACTCTGAGAAATTGCTAAGTCTTATTGACTTGGCGGAAGATTTACCATCTCATTTGATCATTATTATCGAATCGGATGCTGCCAGGTGCATGGTTGCTCGACGATGCGACCAATTACGGGTCGAGCATGTTGATGGGACATGCTGCAAGATGTTGGGCCGTCGAGATTGATCAGGTGCGAACGGCGGTAACAGCGAACGATATTGGGACGAGTGGCAATCGCGACAAAACCCCCGTGGTTGTCCTCCCTAATGTCCAATGTCTACCACTGGCTCCGTCCTCCATTTATACACACGTGGTTACCGGCATGCACGTGGGCGCGCATGACATCACAAACGTGCCCATGCTACTCCGGCAACCACATGAGGCCCGTGTATGGACAGAGGGTGGAGCCCGTAACCAGTGTGGACATGGAATGTATACTCCACTGGGCATGCGGGGGGCACACTGGTCATTGGGGGGGGCAGCGTTGGGCTGGTGAGGCAGCAGATGTGGCGTCACAAGGCCAATTCAGGTTCAATTTTAGCATGAAATCGATTGGCCTGCGGTGTATGGGTGGCCGACAGATTGCTCTCTAATGAATTGAAGAGCAATGGACCCAATACTGACCCCTGTGGGACCCCACTGCTAACAGCCAATCATTTTGAATAAGATCCATTGACCACAACTCTTTGTTTTCTGTCCATTAGCCAGTTCCCTATCCATGCACAGACTCTTCCCCAGTCCTTACATCAAAAAATGTTGCACCAGACTTTTGTGGGGAACAATCGAAGTCCAAGTATATCACATCTACAGCATTCCCAATATCCACATTAGCATTCACTACCTCATAAAAGCTGAGCATGTTAGACAAAACTTAAAAGCCTTAGTAAACCCATGCTGATGCTGAGAAATAAGATTTCTGCTATGAAGTCTTGTATAGTATCTCTTAGTAACCCCTCAAATAGTTTGCACACAACTGACGTTAAGCTTACAGGTCTATAATTTCCCAGATCTGATTTTTTGCCCTTCTTAAAGTGAACCTCCAGACTAAAAATCTACTCAGCAGCAGTGAAAAGGCCTGGTGTTTCTGTTAACAGTTTCACAGCATCAGAATTTTTTCTTACCCAAGCCTCATTTTTAGTTGTACAGAAGCTAAGAAATCTGCCCGGACATTTTTCCCCTGATGCTGTGCAAAGCATGATGGGATTTCAAATGTCCTTCTGCTGTTTTGTCGCAAATGTTTTTTTTTATTTTGAATTTGAGATTTGAAGCCTAGCGCGTGCAGTTGGGAGGGGTGATTGGGACACAGGACAGTTGGAATTGTGTCTCATGCTCCCTGTCACCTCCTTCCAAACAAAAAGATGGCTGCCATCATGAAATCACAAACATTTGCCTGTTCTTTTAAAACAGGGTGAGTAAGAGATTATATTGCCTATCTATTTTAATTAACATAACTAATGTAACTTAATGAATTGTATGTTTGTTTAGGCTGAAGTTCCCCTTTAAATAATGGGAAAACGTGGGCTGTATGCCAATCTATTGGAACTCTGCCAGTTGAGAGTCTCAAAAGACAAGATAAAGGGGTTTATCGATAACTGAACTTAATTCCCTTAGGAGCCGAGGATGTATGCCATCCGGGCCAGGTGCCTTATCTATTTTTATTTTACAGTATTCAGTCTTGCCTTCACTTCTTCCTGTGTTAAAGGGGCACTATGGTGAAAAATTGTAAAATGTTAAATATCTGCAAACATAAACAAATAAGAAGTACGTTTTTCCCAGGGTAAAGTGAGCCATAAATTACTTTTCTCCTATGTTGCTGTCACTTACAGTAGGTAGTAGAAATCTGACAGAAGTGACAGGTTTTGGATTAGCCCATCTCTTCATGGGGGGTTCTCAGGGATTTATTTGTTTTCAAAAGCACTTAGTGAATGGCAGTTGCTCTATCCAACTGCCAAAAAAGTGTACGGTGACCAGGGAAGCTGGCCAGCATCTTTGTATAAATCTTTTTCAGGGAATTTCTTTATAAAGAATAAAGATCATGCTGAGAATCTCAGATGAAGAGATGGACTAGTCCAAAACCTGTCGCTTCTGTCAGATTTCTACTACCTACTGTAAGTCACAGCAACATAGGAGAAAAGTAAATTTCGGCTCAGTTTACTCTGGAAAAAACATACTTCTCATTTGTCTATGTTTGTACATATTTTAAATTGTACAGTGCTCGGAGACCGGGAGGGCGGCGCAGAGCGGAGCGTTCGGTGTGGGACAGTCGGCTGCAAGGGGCTGGAGAAAGCCCTAGGTGAGTAAAGCTCCTTTTTTTAATATAGGCTGATAACTCTTTTAAGTATTTAATATTACAATTAGAAAATTGAGACCCTTCCGCATCTGTAATTTGCAACAGCGATGTTTCCCTTGGTCGAATCTGCCCATCATTGCCTGATGTCTGGCTTCCTTTAGTGACAAGACCAAAGTAGATCAAGTAAATCACCTAAATATTAAGTGTGTATCTGTCGTTTCCTGTTAAAGATTAGATTTATTTCCAATATCTCTGCTATTTTGCGATTACTTGCAAAAACAAGCTCCTCCTACTCAGGGAATTGATGCATTGATTTTGGCAACCTCATAACCCACATTGACAAGATTGAATAGTTTATCACATGTATTTTATAATATTAACTAGCTGAAGACCTGGCATTGCTCAGGTGTTTGCTTGTTGTTGGGTCCAGCCACTTTTTCTAACCTTGACACACAGTCAGTCAGTCGGTCAGTCAGTCAATGAGTGGGTCTTCCGGTGCGTACACATGCCATACTTTAGCAAATGACGGGTCCGTCAGACGCTCCTGCTGAGCGAACGTTCTGCCGCCAGTAGGACGTGTGTACACGCTGTCGGCAGACTGATAAGACTGTTGCCGACAGCGTGTACACACGTCCTACTATCGACAGAACGTCCGCCCAGCGGGAGGGTCTGACTGACCCATCGTTTGCTAAAGTATGGCGTGTGTACGTGCCTTAAAGGGAACCTTAACTCTAAAAGAAAACATGAGTTTTACTTACCTGGGGCATGTAGCAGCCCCCTGCAGCCATCCTGTGCCCTCGCAGTCACTCATGGCTCCTCCGGTGCCCCGCTGCCAGCTAGTTTCATTTTTGCCGACTGGGAGTCGGCCTGCCGCCATGCGTACCTTTTTACGCATTCCCGTTGGTGCAGGAAGCTATTGCGGACATCAAGTACATTTTTACGCGTTACGGGTGTAATGCGTAAAATTGTACACATTACACACGTAATGCGTAAAAATGTACTTGTTGATGTCCGCAATAGCTTCCTGCACCAACGGGAATGCGTAAAAAGGTACGCATGGCGGCAGGCCGACTCCCAGTCGGCAAAAACGAAACTAGCTGGCAGTGGGGGACCAGAGGAGCCATGAGTGACTGCGAGGGCACAGGATGGCTGCAGGGGGCTGGTACATGCCCCAAGTAAGTAAAACTCATGTTTTCTTTTAGAGTTAAGGTTCCCTTTAAGGTGAATGAGTCTGGGTCCGCTTTAACCAAACTATAATAATGATTTTTGTCTAGTTTCCACCTCCCTGCTACTTAAGATTCACAGCAGCGATAACACACATCGGAAAGCAATGAAGAGGTTAATTTGAGGTTTTCCCCAAAGAGAAAGTATTGTTTTCCTGAGGCCCGAACCACTGTTACCACAGAAAGGCCCAGCACTCAGGGGAGTCTCCCATGAGCCTCTGCACCAGCAACACTTGTCGTCAAGGGCACGCCAGATGGAGGCTGATCTGATGCAAGCGTCTACGTGAGACAAAAGTCTAATATATCTATCTATCCATCTATCTATAAATATATAAAAATAGACATATATATATATATATATATATATACACACAGTCCCCTTCCATAGAGTGGTGCCTTCTTTATACTACTCCCTTTTGCAGTGCCACCCGTTAGAGTGGTGTCTTCATTACTGTACTGTAGTGGTGTGCCTATTATAGCACTTCCTATTACAACGTCCCCCATTGTAGTGGTTCCCCTATTAGAGTACTCTCTAATACAGTGCCTTCCCATAGTGGTGCCTCCATTATAGTGGTGGTTGCATTTTCACCAGAGATAGGAATGAAGAGGGCAGTGGGGTTAGAGCCGTATCTTCCACCACATGGCAAACCTAGGCAGTTGCCTAGGGCCTGGAGAGAGTCTAGGGGCCTGGCGGATGCTAGCCCCAACCAAATCTTACTAAAAAAAGACAGGTAATCATCAGCAGTGGGCAAAAACTGCTTTCTTGCCTAGGGCCCCATC
Source organism: Hyperolius riggenbachi (assembly GCF_040937935.1). Classification (NCBI taxonomy): domain Eukaryota; kingdom Metazoa; phylum Chordata; class Amphibia; order Anura; family Hyperoliidae; genus Hyperolius; species Hyperolius riggenbachi. The sequence continues at coordinate 65,340,116 of NC_090648.1, forward strand.
TCATCTTAATGTTTTTTCTGAGCAGGTTATCAGTTACCTGCTCACCTGCTCCACTTCATCTGACACACTGCTGAGTCTTCTCTCTCTCTGTTCAGCACTAAGGTCATGTGACTGTTGTGCCACATGACACATGACCACAGTGCCGGTGAAAAGAGAAGATGCAGCATTGTGGTGGCTGAAAAGCTGCAGAGCAGGTAACCATCAGAGGTGGAGGGAGAACAGCAGTATTCTCCCCAGGCTCTTTCAGCCGGATGCTCCACCCGGCTAGTTTTGATGAGCACCCGGCTGTTATCAGCTCACCTCCTCCTATGCTGTAAGCAGAGTTGCACACAGAAGCACTGGCCCTGAATCCGCTCATCTCACCCCACCCGGATAATTTTTCCTGCCACTCGGCTACTTTTTCATGCCACCGGGCTGGAAAATTTTGGGGGGGAGACCACTGAACAGCATAGGGTCATCCAGCCACCCGGATCGCCTGGTCCTACAAACGGCTTTACATAACAGTCAATGATTTTGTAAGCAAACGATCGGAATTATCTCACGGGCTGAACATAAGAATGGCCGCCAGTGAATAGGAGTAGTTGTTAAGTAACAGCTGCTGACCAGGATGACAGATCTGCCTGCCTAGCCAACCTATCAGCTGTACCGGCTGATGCTCCATGTCACTTTCATTAGGAGTGACTGACTCTGACAGCGCATTAAATGGCTCGCTGTGCTAGGGTCACTGCGCTCCTTCGCCAAGTCAGGCCCATCTCTTCATTATCTCTGATTAGGTTACTTTTCGCCTTCTCGAGACTTATCCTTTAACTTTCCCCCATGCTGCACTGATTTGGGCTTTAATCGCAGCAGCTGGCTTACTGTCCCACTCTATACTACACCGCCCCCCCTTCCTTACACACATTCAGCTAGTCTCCAGGGGCTATACCCTGTAATTAGCCCGAGAGTGGACAGATGGCTGAGTGCTTTTGTCTCTCGCCCCCTTACCCCTCCTTCCTCTCCCTCCCCATTCACAGCATCCCTCTCCCCAAGGGGGCGACATCTGAATGACAAAGGCAAGACAAAAGAATGATCCCCCATCCAGCCCGACCTGCTGCCTGTACAATGCTGTGTGACCTTAGGAGAGAAGGTGTACTGCTTGGAGGGCATCTGTCAGCCTGTCTTCTGGGAAGGGGGAGGCATATCTTATTTCTTTGTTTCAGCAGGGGAAGAGGGATCATAATCTGTTCCAACCAATTCTGTATGTATAGAATTATGCATATAATGCATAGGAACAGAGCAACACAAAATACAGTCACCTATTTCACTGTTAACCATTAAAGGTATTACAGTGACTCTCGCTTCTGGGACCAACAGTACGATCTTCCCTGTAAGAACCTCTGTCTTCTAGATTGCAAGCTGTTCTGGAAAAGCTCCTCCTCCCTAGAACTCCTAATAAATATGATTATTTAGTATTTATATAGGGCCGACATATTCCGCAGCACTGTACACAGTATATTGTCTTGTCACTAACTGTCCCTCAGAGGGGCTCACAATCTAATCCCTACCATAGTCATATGTCCGTTGAAGTCTAGGGCCAATTTTAGGGGTAAGCCGATTAACTTATCTGTATGTTTTGGGGATGTGGGAGGAAACAGGAAGACCTGGAGGAACCCCACACAGACATGAGGAGAACATACAAACTCTGTAGTGCCCTGGCTGGTTTTATGACTATATCCTGTGTATTTCTTCAGATACCTATGCATCAATGATTTGATAGCTGCAGGAATCAGAATAAATTGTTTTGAATGCATTGGGCAAATATTATTATTATTATGTATTTATATAGCAATGGCATCCTCTGGAGCACTTAACATAGTAAATAGTGATGTCACTGACTGTCCTCAGAGGAGCTCACAATGTAATCCCTTCCACAGCTAATGTTCTACCATATTATTATGTATTTATATAGCACGGGCATCTTCTGCAGCACAGTACAGAGTACATAGTCATGTCACTGACTGTCCTCAGAGGAGCTCACAATCTATTCCCTACCACAGCCGTAGTGTTATGTCCTGCCATATTATTATTATGTATTTATATTGCACTGACATCTTCTGCAAAACTTTACAGAGTCCATAGTCATATCACTGACTTTACTCAGAGGAGCTAAGAATCTAATCCCTGACATAGTCATAGCCTAATGTCCTACCATATTATTATTATTATGTATTTACAGTATATAGTACTGACATCTGCAGCAGCACATTACAGAGTACATAGTCATGTCACTGACGTTCCTCAGAGGAGCTCACAGTCTCTTTCCTGCAACAGTCATAGCCTAATGTCCTACCATATTATTATTATTATTATGTATTTACAATATATAGTATTGACATCTGCAGCAGTACATAGTCATGTCACTGACGTTCCTCAGAGGAGCTCACAATCAGTGAAAACCTCTATAATAATAATTTCCAAGCCATCTCTGTGTGTATATGTGTCCTTCCGTCCCACACAACGCCCTCTCCTGCCCCGCTCTGATTGGCCATGGCACTGTATCCATCTGCCCTGCACATGCCCACTCCTGCCCTGCTGTGGTGGGCGACAGCACTACGTCCATCCCTCCCGCACATGCCCCCTCCTGCCCCACCCCGCCCCGCTCTGATGGGCCATGGCACTGTATCCATCCGCCCTGCACATGCCCACTCCTGCCCCACCCGGCCCCGCTCTGATAGGCCATGGCTCTGTATACATCCGCCCTGCACATGCCCCCTCCTGCCCTGCTGTGGTGGGCAACAGCACTACGTCCATCCCTCCCGCACATGCCCCCTCCTGCCCCACCCCGCTCTGATTGGCCATGGCACTGTATCCATCTGCCCTGCACATGCCCCCTCCTGCCCCACCCCGCCCTGCTCTGATGGGCCATGGCTCTGTATCCATCCGCCCTGCACATGCCCCCTCCTGCCCCACCCCGCCCCGATGGGCCATGGCTCTGTATCCATCCGCCCTGCACATGCCCCCTCCTGCCCCACCCCGCCCCGATCTGATGGGCCATGGCTCTGTATACATCCGCCCTGCACATGCCCCCTCCTGCCCTGCTGTGGTGGGCAACAGCACTACGTCCATCCCTCCCGCACATGCCCCCTCCTGCCCCACCCCGCCCCGCTCTGATAGGCCATGGCACTGTATCCATCCGCCCTGCACATGCCCACTCCTGCCCCACCCCGCCCCGCTCTGATAGGCCATGGCTCTGTATACATCCGCCCTGCACATGCCCCCTCCTGCCCCACCCCGCTCTGATTGGCCATGGCACTGTATCCATCTGCCCTGCACATGCCCCCTCCTGCCCCACCCCGCCCCGCTCTGATGGGCAATGGCTCTGTATCCATCCGCCCTGCACATGCCCACTCCTGCCCCACCCCGCCCCGCTCTGATAGGCCATGGCTCTGTATCCATCCGCCCTGCACATGCCCCCTCCTGCCCCACCCCGCCCTGCTCTGATGGGCCATGGCTCTGTATCCATCCGCCCTGCACATGCCCCCTCCTGCCCCACCCCGCTCTGATTGGCCATGGCACTGTATCCATCTGCCCTGCACATGCCCCCTCCTGCCCCACCCCGCCCCGCTCTGATGGGCAATGGCTCTGTATCCATCCGCCCTGCACATGCCCACTCCTGCCCCACCCCGCCCCGCTCTGATAGGCCATGGCACTGTATCCATCCGCCCTGCACATGCCCACTCCTGCCCCACCCCGCCCCGCTCTGATAGGCCATGGCTCTGTATACATCCGCCCTGCACATGCCCCCTCCTGCCCCACCCCGCTCTGATTGGCCATGGCACTGTATCCATCTGCCCTGCACATGCCCACTCCTGCCCTACTGTGGTGGGTGACAGCACTACGTCCATCCCTCCTGCACATGCCCCCTCCTGCCGCACCCCGCCCCGCTCTAATAGGCCATGGCTCTGTATCCATCCGCCCTGCACATGCCCCCTCCTGCCCTGCTGTGGTGGGTGACAGCACTACGTCCATCGCTCCCGCACATGCCCCCTCCTGCCCCACCCCGCTCTAATAGGCCATAGCTCTGTATCCATCCGCCCTGCACATGCCCCCTCCTGCCCCACCCCACCCCGCTCTAATAGGCCATGGCTCTGTATCCATCCGCCCTGCACATGCCCACTCCTGCCCCGCCCTGCTGTGATTGGTGCGCTATGCAGTCCTGAGATGGCGAGCGCAGCAAAGGGCGGGTAACACGCTAGTATGATAATAAGAAGTAAAAGAATGAATTCTGTGTCCAGTCGCTAGCATCACCGTTACCTATATTATCTTCCCATCTAGCATTCTTGCCATACAGCTGCATAGAGACTGCAGGTTATATAGAAGCAGGAAATTTGAGCTCCTGTTAGCGGTAAAATATAATGGGCCCCATTATATTTATCGGTAATGAGGGAAATTTTGCAGTGAGTCAGGGCCGCATGGCTTTGTTTTGCAGTTTGTTTTTATTTATTACATGCAGTAAGGGCAGTTAAAGAGGAACTCTAGCCTAAACAAACATACTGTCATTAAGTTACATTAGCTATGTTAATTAAAATAGATAGGTACCGTAATATAATCTCTTACCCATCCTGTTTTAAAAGAACAGGCAAATGTTTGATTTAATGAGAGCAGCCATTTTTTTGGTTTGAAAGGAGGTGACAGGGAGCATGAGAGACAGTTCCAACTGTCCTGTGTGCTGATCACCCCTCCCAGTTGCTAGGCAACGTGAATAACAACATAGGAAATCCCATCATGCTTTGCACAGCATCAGGGAAAAAAAGCCAGGGCAGTTTTTTTGATGGGTGGAGCTTAGCTAAAAATGCAGCTAAAAATGATCCTTTGGTAAGAAAAACAAAGTTCTGATGCTGTGAAACTGTAAGAAACACCAAGCCTTTTCAGTTCTGATGAGTAGATTTTTAGTCTGGAGGTTCACTTTAAGGTTAGGCGTTGGGGGTGTTTTGTGGCGGCAGATACGGTTAAGGTTAGCCGTAGGGAGGGATGTGGTTAGGGTTAGGTATCGCTAGAGGGAGGGTTCAGTGTGAGAATAGGTTTAGCTTTAGTAAAATATCGGTATTCAATACCGATATTTTATGACCGTTTTTACACTTAAATAGTAGACTATTGGTAAATTTGCCAATACTCTACTACTATCAGGTTTCCTGGACGCCCACATTTTTGAGTGCCCTTTTTTGACGTACACGGTTTGATTGCCTCGGGGCTTTTCATCCTCTGTTTATGCCATGAACAGGCTGAGCTCAGCCGTGTTGTCCTGGCGTTTCTATGGAGACTGGACACAGCAGCTGCACAGAGGCTTATGTCAGGAGGGAAACATGGGCATGTATTTAGTAAACTTTCCAGAGTGCACATGTTAAAGGTTACGCTCAAACATGCGCATTGCCTCTACCAGGGTTGTCCAACTCCCGTCCTCGGGGCCATATCCAGGCCAGTGTCTAGGATGGACTGAGAAATGTGTACTTCATGATAAGCCACGCCTTTCCTGATTCAGTCTCATCAATTCACATGAGCTGTGCCAACAAATGTGTGAGGACCTCTGCCCTCGAGGACTGGAGTTGGCCAGCCCTGCCTTTAAAGTGAACCTCCGGACTAAAAATCTACTCAGCAAAACCTAAAAGGCTTGGTGTTTCTTTAACAGTTTCACAGCATCAGAACTTTGTTTTTCTTACCAAAGCATCATTTTTAGCTGCATTTTTAGCTAAACTCCGCCCCATCAAAGAAAACTGCCGGGCGTTTTTTCCTTGATGCTGTGCAAAGCATGATGGGATTTCCTATGTTGTTATTCACGTTGCCTAGCAACTAGGAGGGGTGATCAGCACACAGGACAGTTGGAACTGTGTCTCATGCTCCCTGTTACCTCCTTTCAAACAAAAAGATGGCTGCCCTCATGAAATTAAACATTTGCCTGTTCTTTTAAAACAGGGTGGGTAAGAGATTATATTACCTATCTATTTTAATTAACATAACTAATGTAACTTAATGACAGTATGTTTGTTTAGGCTGGAGTTCCTCTTTAAGGACCATTACAGCGAAAAAAGTAAGTAGTTAAAACAGTAAGATACCAGCCAGCCTCCCTACTCACTTGCACACTATTTTGTCAGTTAGACTTAGCAACTGCTGTTCAGGAAATGCTATTGAAAACAAAGAAAACCCTGAGAATCCCGCATGAAAAGATGGACTAGTCCAAAATCTGTCGGTTCTGTCAGATTTTAACTGCTTACTTTTTTCGCTGGGGCGGTACTTTAAATACAGGTGTTAGCGCTGGTTTGCACGGATGCTTTTGCGGCGTTAAACATGGTGGTTCGGACGCAGCATTTTTGGGGATCTACCGCCGTCACATTCAAGTGAATGGAAGCGTTTAGAGCTGGCTTTTGCAGGCTTACATGAAAGCCTGGCAGTTAATCTCAGCTTTGTGTCTCGTCTCGAAAGCAACATGCAGCTGTCAGAGGCAGTAAACGTTGGGAAATCAGTGTAGGGACCCAAACCGCCAGCCTGGAAAGCTTCCCAAAAGTCTTCAAAAGCTAGCGTTTAAACGTCAGCGTCTGAACACGGCGCCGAACAAAAGCTCAGCAGAGGTCCGTGTGAACCAGGCCTTATAAATTATAACAAGCCTCCTCCAGTAAAAGCCTCTGAGGAACAGAAGCCCCCCCATTGGCTTCAGCAGTCCCTTCCTTAGTTCAACAACATATATGCATACCTCGGTCCTCCCAATATTTTGAGATAAGGAAAAGGGTCTCTTAAAGAGAAACCGTAACCAAGAATTGATCTTTATTCCAATCAGTAGCTGATACACCTTATCCATTGAGAAATCTATTCCTTTTCTTAAACGGATTATCAGGGGGCTCTGTATGGCTGATATTGTGGTGAAACCCCTCCCACAGTGCAAAGTCAGCGCCTCACAGCGCTGAGGTCCTGACATCACACTGTGGGAGCCTTGTTGCATTGTGGGAAATAACAGCTGTTTCCAACTGCCAAAAAATGCAAGCAGCATCTCCTTCCAGTGACATCACTTGCCAGCAGTAAAAATGTCACCATGTGATAAATGTCTGAATGTAAATCAGGGTGAAGAAAGATTTTACAATGAGCAAACACTGACTAAATCCTTTATACATCATTGTAAAAATAAAGCACTTTTTTATTACATTATTTTAACTGGAGTTCCTCTTTAAGCCACGCCCCTGACACAACCCTAGTCATGCATAACAAAGATTTTATGAGATTTTTTTTTAATTTTATCATTCAAACTACACTGGTCCTTTCCATCCTGGTTCATTAGGCTTCATATTAACATTTGAATATAAGAAATATTTAAATGTAAAGGATGGGAATAAAGTTTAGGGTCAATTAAACAAATTTTTCAGGATAAAAATACATATATTTACATAGATCTGTACATCAGTCCTGAAAGAGGGACAAATGAGGAAGAATGAGGGACAGAGGGACTGGGTTTCCAAAGAGGGACTGTCCCTCCAAAAGAGGGACAGTTGGGAGCTATGTCTATGCCTTGTGTTACCATTACAGCTCTGAATGCCACCCATGACAAATTCGCCTGGAACAACGGCAAACATTCATCAAATTTCAATGTATGTGAGAGGTTAAAAGAACAAGCTGTTTCCTCTTACTAACCCACCAATGAAATTCCCACTTTCATGTTGCTAGGGTGGGTTTTTTGCCTTTTTTTTTATAACGGTTAGACTAAATTGGTCACACTTGGCCAATGGGGGTTTTGTTTTGCCTTCTGGACCTGTGAGAGCTGTGAGGAATTGATGGACATATGTCAGCCTTCCCATGAAGCAACAGGGCACAAGTCACAGTGAGGGCGGCCACGCCCTGCCCTCCTGTCTCCTGTTATACTCCCTCAGGGCTCCAATGATGCCTCCCTGACACTTTCTATGGGTTTCTGCTCATGATATCCATTTTTCTTTAATTAAAATGCTAATGTATATATTTCGAGTGAATAATGTTCTTGCTGTCGTGACAACCACGCACACTGCTTTCATTTTCAAAATGCTACTGTAAAACTGACAGCTAGAAGCAGTCAAGCAGATAGGTTGACCTGGGCAAGAAGAACAGGTTTCTTCAGAACATTCTAAACACTGTTAAAGGACTACTACAGCGAAAAAAGTAAGTAGTTAAAAACTGACAGAACCGACAGGTTTTGGACTAGTCCATCTCCTAATGGGGGATTCTCAGGGTTTTCTTTGTTTCCAAAAGCATTCCCTACACCGCAGTTGGTCAGTCCAACTGCCAAAATAGTGTACAAGCAAGGAGGGAGGTTGGCTGTGGTTCAGTTAGTAAAATCGATGCAAAATCGCTTTTGTACAGGGATTAAAAAGTGATTTTGCGGAGTTCCTATACTTTGTATTGAAGCAGGACCCATGATTGCGATTTGGCCTAATCTCAATCACTAATGTGGGTTCGCATGCATTGACTAAATGCTGCTAAATTCACTTGAGTGGGCCATAGCCCTAACTGAGCTCTTTTTAAAGCGATGCAATTGGAAAATCGCTGAATAGCGCTCTTGGTGGAAACAGCCCTGCTTATTTGTGTGAGGCAATATAATCAGTTTATTTGGGCCCCTACATAAGGACCAACACATGAGGAGAAATCTGGTGCCTCCACTTTTGATAGTAAGCTCTCTGCCCCCCCGCCCCTGTGTGTCCTGCCTGATCTGGCAACCAGTGATGACCGATAGTGCTGATATCTTTTCGCATTACATTTCACGAAAATTATTTTTTGCATTCTTTATGATTTTTGGCATTTAAGGGTGTCATTTTCACATTTTTGCGACTTTTTTTTGTATTAAAAGGAGCGATTTTCAAGGTTTTTTGTGAGTTTTTATATTGGGGAGAAAATGTACCATATTGCGAAAAAATTTATTTTTGCAAATATATTCTTGAAATCGAAACTAGCAGCACTACTTGCGACCCCACCAATGACACCCTTCCCATGGACTATCTCAGACTTGAATTGCTGGGTCTCTGTAACCAGCTCCCAAATCGCATAATCATGTATCTTATACCCTGTGTGTGTGTGTATAACCTTGTGCTATGTTGTATATGTATATAACCTTGTGGTACTTCTTAAGGCTCATACACACATCAGGCCATAGTCTTTTGAAAATGAAAGATCACAGACCAATTTTACCCCCTTCCATGTAGTATGAGAGCCATACTCTACACAGTCTATTCTATGGAGCTGAACTCCCCATCAGACAGAAATCTTTGCAAGATGCTGCACACACAGATGCTGTAGTAGACATTCAAAAGTTCAGTATCTGCAAAAGATCTGTTCCTGCAAAAGATCAGTTCCAGCAAATTGCATTCATAGTCTATGATATCTACAGATCATCATACACACCTTGTTTAACAGACATTCATCTGCAGATCAGATCCACCAGGATGGATTTTCAGATCTGCAGATGATTGTCTGATCTGCAGATGAATGTCAGTTAAACAAGGTGTGTATGATGATCTGCAGATCTCATAGACTATGAATGCAATTTGCAGGAACGGATCTTTGGCAGGAACAGATCTTTTGCAGATACTGATCTTTTGTGTCTGTACAGCATCTTTGTGTGCAGAATCTTGCAAAGATTGTTTTCTGATGTGGAGTTCAGCTCCATAGAATAGACTGTGAAGGCATGGCTCTCTTACTACATGAAGGGTGGTAAGATTGGTCTGTGATCTTTCATTTTCCAAAGACTATAGTCTGATGTGTGTATGAGCCTTTAGTCTGACACCTTTTATTAACATAATATAAATCCCTACAGATTGTCCAGCCCTGCGTAATGTTGCCGCTTTAGGCTGGGAACACATTAGGCAGTGCGGGAAACGTAGTGTTTTGCTGCATATGCATTTGTGCATTTTAATGCGTGTTACGTTCATTTTCTGTGCGTTTGCATTTTGCTCCTGCACTTGTGTTTTTCTTGCTTTTGAGGTTCGCATATATAAATCGCATATGCGTTTTGTATGCGTTTTTTAAATGCGTTTTATGCAAATCACTAGGAAATCAACAGTAAGCGGAAATACATCATCAAATTTGTTATTTAAAAAAAAAAAAGAAACACATATAAAAACACACGCAAAATGCACTACCTCTGCATCACCATTGACTTTCATTATGTGTGTTTTTGATAAATATGCAACAAAACCAGCGTTTTTAAAAACGCACATTGCAGAACGCAAGTATATGCATTTTTTTTATGCGGCCCATTGTCTTGCATTATGTGCGTTTTCCGCAACGCTGGCGTTTCTGCCTAGTTTGTTCTCTGACTTATAAATACATTCTTTTAGACAGCAGGGAGAAGTGGCAGCACTTCCCAGAACAGACTGCATCTGAATGACAGCATAGGTGTGCAGAGCCTAATTATAGGCAAGAAGCACAACTTGCATTCAAAACAGATGCATCAAATTAATATTAATGGGAGATGTTAGCTTCCAAAAACAGTTTGCATGCAGAGTGTTCCGTACTGGCCCCTTCCACCGCAATGAGGCTATCCTACTGGAAGGGACCCTAACCTCTAATTATTTACCAAACAGGCATAGTGTGAACCTGGGAGCAGCTGGCCATAAAATGGTTTACAATTTTTTTTTGCGCTGCCAATTCTTCCAATAATAATATGGTAGCCATGGGTTACTACACATAAACCACACATACAGTATTCCTCTGATTGGTTTGACCACTGTCCACATCCCCATCTATGCTGCTCACCTTGATGGTCTTTGTCTGTAGCTTCAGCCCATTGAGGGTGTTAATGGCCTTATCTGCATCGTTGGGATCCACATAGTTTACAAAGCCGTATCCTAAGCTCTGACCTGCGGGAGGAAGGGGTGAAAAGGGAAGAATGTAAGCCGGTGTCACTGGTGGAAGCTTCTGTCACACACAGATAAAGAAATCTCAGCAACTGCAAATGGCATCTGGGGGGCAAAGGTCCCCTGACAGACAGCTCTGTATACACACAGATCCCCCTAATAATACAAGCTGCAGAACAAAGGGAGGACCACCTGCCGCTCCACTTCCCAGGCTTGGAGAAAGACCAAGCAGCACCACTAAGCACAGACCCTCTGCTCCAGAATAAATGTCAGGACAGCTCTAAGCTGAATGTTCACCACCTGACAGAGGAAGAAGGAGCACAGCGATGTACCACGACCATGAGCGCTCCATGATTCAGCTTCTGGCTGGTGGGTACATGCGACGTCACACCGTGGGCACGAACAGAAAGTCAAGCCATCCCGGTACTTTGCACGGAGTCGTCGGGCATCTTATAGATCCGATCCTCTGTGACAGCTGTTATTGCCGCGCATTGCTAAACCTCGTCCGCGTAATCGCGCACCTGTACCCACGTTGCGAGAGCGTGGAAACATGGTTTTAGGGTTACGCGTCAGAAAGGGGGGTTTATGGTTAGGAGTCAGGAAGGAGGATTTAGGGATAGGAGTCAGGAAGGAGGGTTAGGTGTCAGGGAAGTAGATTTTAGGGTTAGGCGTCAGGAATGGGGGTTTAGGGTTAGGCGTCAGGAAGGAGGTTTTTAAGGTTAGGCGTCAGGGAGGGGGATTTTAGGGTTAGGCGTTAGAAAGGGGGGTTGTTAGGTGGGACAAAGATTGAAATCTAGAGTTGGGTTGAGTTACAAGCGGATTCGTTGAGAAGTTTGGGGAGAACTCGGGCGAGGAAGGGTATTGCACAGGGGCCAAGGGGAGAAAAATTTGGGTTGGGGGCAGAATGCACAATTTATAATCTGTATGTAGAGCATATAAATTAACTATTTGTAGATATTTGGTTTGACTTCATTTCCCTTATTGTTGTTTTAACTACAAGAATTAATAATAATAAAAGGAAAGAAAATAAATAAGGAAAATCAAATGATGATGCAAACCATACCCAATGATGGGAGTGCTTCAATGAAGCTAATTTTTCTCTTGGGTACAGTACCATGGGTGCGCTGAGTTTGAAAAAAAAAAAAAAAAAAAGGGGGGGGTTTTAGAGTTAGGTGTCAGGAAGGAGGGTTTTAGGGTTAGGCGTCAGGGAGGGAGATTTTAGGGTTAGGTGTCAGGAAGGAGCGTTTTAGGGTTAGGCTTCAGGAATGAGGGTTTAGGGTTAGGCTTCAGGAAATGGGGGTTTAGGGTTAGGCTTCAGGAATGGGGGTTTTAGGGTTAGGCTTCAGGAATGGGGGTTTAGGGTTAGGCTTCAGGAATGGGGGTTTAGGGTTAGGCGTTAGGAAGGGGGGTTTTAGGGTTAGGCGTTAGGAAGGGGGGTTTTAGAGTTAGGTGTCAGGAAGGAGGGTTTTAGGGTTAGGCTTCAGGAATGGGGGTTTAGGGTTAGGCTTCAGGAATGGGGGTTTAGGGTTAGGTGTCAGGAAGGAGGGTTTAGGGTTAGGCTTCAGGAAGGGGGGTTTAGGGTTAGGCTTCAGGAAGGGGGGTTTAGGGTTAGGCTTCAGGAAGGAGGGTTTAGGGTTAGGCTTCAGGAAGGGGGGTTTAGGGTTAGGCTTCAGGAAGGGGGGTTTAGGGTTAGGCTTCAGGAAGGAGGGTTTAGGGTTAGGCTTCAGGAAGGGGGGTTTAGGGTTAGGCTTCAGGAAGGAGGGTTTAGGGTTAGGCTTCAGGAAGGGGGGTTTAGGGTTAGGCTTCAGGAAGGGGGGTTTAGGGTTAGGCTTCAGGAAGGAGGGTTTAGGGTTAGGCTTCAGGAAGGGGGGTTTAGGGTTAGGCTTCAGGAAGGGGGGTTTAGGGTTAGGCTTCAGGAAGGGGGGTTTAGGGTTAGGCTTCAGGAAGGAGGGTTTAGGGTTAGGCTTCAGGAAGGAGGGTTTTAGGGTTAGGCGTCAGGAAGGGGGGTTTTAGGGTTAGGCATCAGGAATGGGGGTTTAGGGTTAGGCATCGGAGGGGATAGTAAGGTTAGGTTTAGCTGTAGTAAAATATCGGTAGCATTTACAAATGTTTCACTATCATCATTACCACTGTAAATATTTTGTCATTTTCATTTGGCGCCCAATTCACAACGGTATTTATAGTTTAGACTTATATTGGCTTCACCCTGTGCCCATTTATCCGTGCGCCTCTATTTCATGCAGGGGCAATAAGGTTGGTGTTAGGAGTGGAGATGGGGAGTTTAGTGTTAGGTATAATGGGGGGGACAAGTGTTAAAACTGGAGAGGGGGGAGGTTAGTGTTACGAGTGGAGAGGGGGGTGGTTAGTGTTTGGAGGGAGGGGGGGGAGATAGTGTTATGAGTGAAGCGGTGGGGGATAGTGTTAGGATTTGAAAGGGGGGAGGTTAGTGTTAGGAGTGGGGTGAGGTTATTGTTAAGAGTGAAGTGGGGTAGGTGGTAAGTATTAGGAGACGAGTGTGTAAGGTTAGTGTTAGGAGTCAAGAGCTGAAGGTGAGGACCAGAGAGGGAGGTTAGTGTTAGGAATAAAAATGGGGAGGGTTAGTGTAATAAGTAGAGGGAGGGGAGGTTAGTGCTAGGAGTGGAGCAGGGGAGGTGGTAAGTATTAGGAGTGGAGGGGAGGGGGCGGGTTTAGTGTTAGGAGTGGAGGGGAAGGTGGTAAGTATGTGGAGGAGTGGAGGGGGAGGAGACAAGTGTGTAATGTTAGTGTTAGGAGTCAAGAGGGGAAGTTGAGGCCCGGAGTAGGAGGCTAGTGATAGGCATGAAAAGGAGGAGGGTTAGTGTAAGAACAGACAAGAGAAAGGGTGTATGGCAGGATATTGCCAAAAAAGTAACTTCTTAAAGGGAACCAGAGACGAAGCACCCTCATGTATTTTACCATATATATCAGTGGGAACATTAGAGAAAACACCTACCTTGCTTTTTGTTTCATTCTGCACTGCCTAGCTTGTTTCTTATCAGCCCTGATAAAATCCACGACTGAGCATTCAGTCTGGCTTTGTTCAGGAATATTTATAGCTCAGTCTGTGTTCTCTCATGTCTTTTCAAGTACAAGCCTGCCCCCTGCTGGCTCTGCTCAGGAATCATTATAGCTGAGTCATTATAGCAAAGCCAGACTGAATGCTCAGTGGGGGATTTTATCAGGTCTGATTAGAAGCAAGCTGTGCAGTACAGAATGAAACAGAAAGAAAGGTAGGTGTTTTCTCTAATGTTCCCACTGGTATATATGGTAAAATACATGAGGGTGCTTTGTCTCTGGTTCACTTTAAAAGTAAGAGAATGTATGCTGCCTAAATTAACGTGGTGGTAGCGGCTTAAGAGGCAGAAGTAAGCAGCATTTCCCTACATAAGCCTTGACTCTACCTCCCCCCCAACCACGCTAGCAGTGCAGGTGGCCTTTAAGCACAGATTTGCGGGGACGTGTAGACTCACTAGCAGGCCATGCTTCCTGAACACGAAACAGGCACTTAGAACCCATAATGACATTACAGCTCTGCTTTACAGGGAAGGAATTCTAGAACACAAGACGAGGACACAAGCTGCTAATTGAATCATTCTCTCTTTCCAGCAGCTCCTTGCACAATGCCCATAATGAGGAAATGGAAGGATGATGAGATTACTAAAGAATACAGATAACAAGATCTATCTCTATGGGGGGGGGGGGGGGGGAGATGTTGTTGAGGAAAACTGGCATGTTAACCTCTATAGGGGAAAAAAGAGCAGAGCAACACTGCCCATAGGCTAGATATCAACTCTGCAGCAAACTATTTTGACGCATTTAAGTAACACAACACACACAAACTACGGTAAACAATAAAGACTGGACATTTTAAACTTCCCAGTGAGCAGTCTTCCTTCTCTGTTTTATTTTGACACATTGATAAGCACCAGTCAATGGGCCTGGTTGATTTTGAACGATTGTGCATCTGCCAGAATGTGATGTGTATATGAAGAATCTAAAGGTGTTTACTTCCTGCATAATATCCATGGTCTTAACACAAGCCCTTGTGGGACAGAAAGAGAGGAGAAATAGAGAGGGGTAGAGGGGCTGTATCTCCATATCGCAGACATCATAGTAGCTATTACACACTATGTTGCTCCACCTAAATTGCATGCTATGCATAGTGCAAAGTAAGAGACCAGGCCTGGATTTTCCTTTAGGTGCCCACGGCACATGCCTAGAGCATCTCATGAAACAGGCACTTGGAACCGCCGCAGTGGATCGCTAAAGGATGAACGACAAACGCGTGCATTGTTCTCTTTGGTCCCCAGTAAGCCGCTTGCTCATTTGCAACCTGTCATCCCTGCTCCCCTCTTCACAGAACAACACACACTGGTCAACTTTTAGCCCAACAGTCTGTCTGTACAGCACTTCTTCTCAAAACTGTCACCCTAAATGGTGGGAAATTGGAGGTGTATACAAGGCTGCAGTGTAGCCATATATCAAAATCACTGACAGCTGCCCACCCCCTTATGGTTCAACACAATTTCTGTAAATACAAATTTTGCATTCTGAAGGGGAATCTGGTATACTATCCAGGACGTTACAATGTACTGGTTGGATAGAGACACTTCATAATTAACTACAGAGACTTGGGATTATATATAGTCAGCAAAGGGCAAGGTTATATTTAATAGTCAAATACAATTTTTTCCAATATGCCAACCATACTGTATGACAGAAACCCACTAGGAGCGATTTCTAAGTGCTAGTGATTTGAACAAGCTCTTGCTAATGCAATGCTATGGGGGATTTTTATAAAATCACATCGCTCCAGTGTGATCACACCCATAGCATTACCTTAGCAAGAGCTTTCATATCGCAAAGCGCTCAGAAAATCGCTCCTAGTGAGTTTCTGACCTTAGACAAGGATTAAAGGTACATACACACGTCTGCTTTCTCCAAACCACCGGTCGTTCAGACTGGTCGTTTGGACGTCAAGTTAGACGTGTGTACAAACTGCTGATAAGACTGGTTTTGGGGGATCTGGTCGTTTGGAAAAATCAGACGTGTGTATGTACCTTTAAGGACACCTGAAGTAAGAGGGATTTGGAGGGTGCTCTGTTTGTTTCTTCGTAAACAATACCAGTTGACTGGCTGTTCTGCTGACCTTTTGGGAATCACAGTAGGTGAATGAAATAGAGGCACAAGGAAAAATGGGCGCTATGCAAAGCCCATATAAGTCTAAATACCAAGTGGTAACAATGATAGTAAAACATTAGTAAAGGTTACCGATATTTTAGTACAACTAAACCTAACACTAATCTCACACAGAACCTTCCCCTTCCGATACCTAACCCTCCCCCCCTTCCTGACACCTAACCTTAAATCCCCCTTCTTGTCTCCTAACCCTAAACCCCCCTTCCTGACGCCTAACCCTAAACCCCCCTTCCTGACACCTAACCCTAAACCCCCCTTCCTGAATCCTAAACTCCCTTTCCTGATGCCTAACCCTAAACCCCCCCTTCCTGTCTCCTAACCCTATAGCTCCCCCTTCCTGACGATTAACCCTAAACCCCCCTTCCTGATACCTAACCCTAAACCCCCTTCCTGATGCCTAACCCTAAACCACCCTTCCTGATGCCTAACCATAAACCCCCTTCCTGATGCCTAACCCTAAATCCCCTTCCTGATGCCTAAACTCCCTTCCTGATGCCTAACCCTAAACCACCCTTCCTGATGCCTAACCATAAACCCCCTTCCTGATGCCTAACCCTAAACCCCTTTCCTGATGCCTAAACCCCCTTCTTGATGCCTAACCCTAAGCCCCCCTTCCTGATGCCTAACCCTAAACCCCCTTCCTGATGCCTAACCCTTAACCCCCCTTCCTGATGCCTAACCCTAAACCACCCTTCCTGATGCCTAACCCTAAACCCCCCTTCCTGATGCCTAACCCTAAACCCCCCTTCCTGATGCCTAACCCTAAACCCCCTTCCTGATGCCTAACCCTTAACCCCCGTTCCTGATGCCTAACCCTAAACCCCCTTCCTGATGCCTAACCCTAAACCCCCCCTTCCTGATGCCTAACCCTAAGCCCCACTTCCTGATGCCTAACCCTAAACCCCCTTCCTGATGCCTAACCCTTAACCCCCCTTCCTGATGCCTAACCCTAAACTCCCCTTCCTGATGCCTAACCCTAAAACCCCTCCCCCTTCCTGATGCCTAACCCTAAACCCCCCTTCCTGATGCCTAACCCTAAAACCCCTTCCCCTTCCTGATGCCTAACCCTAAAACCCCTCCCCCTTCCTGATGCCTAACCCTAAAACCTCACTTCCTAACTTTATAACTTTCGAACTGATAAACTTCAAAACGTGCCTTAACCTTTAAAGAGGATCTGTAACATAAAAAGATCCCCTGGGGGGTACTCACCTCGGGTGGGGGAAGCCTCCGGATCCTAATGAGGCTTCCCACGCCGTCCTCCATCCGTCAGGGGTCTCGCTGCAGCCCTCCGTGGAGTCCGGGCAGCGGTGACGTCATTATTTACCTTCCTGGCTCCAGCGCAGGCGCTCTGACGGCTGTCGGCTCCGAACTACACGGAAATACCCGATCGCCGTCGGGTCTGCTCTACTGCGCAGGCGCAAGTTTCCGGCGCCTGCGCAGTAGAGCGGACCCGACTGAGATCGGGTATTTCCGTGTAGTTCGGAACGGAAAGCCTCCACAGCGCCCCCCGCTGGAGCCAGCAAAGGTAAATATTAAACTAACAGTCGGCACAGTCGCCGGCTGTTCGGAGGGCTGCGGAGAGACCCCCGTGGGACAGAGGACGGCGTGGGAAGCCTCATTAGGATCCGGAGGCTTCCCCCACCCGAGGTGAGTACCCCCCAGGGGATCTTTTTAATGTTACAGAGTCTCTTTAAACACCCCTTCCTAATGTTATAATTTTCAAAACAATACATTTCAAAATGATAATTTTTAAAAATGAAAAATCTGTAAATACAAAAGCCAAAAAATTTCAAAACTTATAACATAATAAAAAAAAAAAAACGGTTAGACGGACGCCCAATAGCCAATATTTGGATTAGAGCCTAAATCGTCCATTAGACGCAGGTGCCCAAATGTCCTGCTTCCATCAGCAGTGTCCAAATCACACACCTGGAACAAGCATGCAGCTAATCCAGTCAAGGACTATGGCTAAAAGTATTAGAGGCAGTGGGAGTATTAGTGGCAGTAGGACAGCCAGGCAACTGGTATTGCTTAAAAGGAAATAAATATGGCAGCCTCCATATCCCTTTTGCTTCAGGTGTCCTTTAAAGTGAACCAGAGACGAAGCACCTTCATGTATTTTATTATATATATCAGTGGGAACATTAGAGAAAACATCTACCCTGCTCTCTGTTTCATTCTTCACTGCTCAGCCTGCTTGTTATCAGCCCGCATTGCCTGGCTTTGCTCAGGAATCATTATATCTGAGTCATTAAAGCAGAGCCAGAAGGGGGCAGGCTTGGGCTTGAAAAGACATCAGAGAAGACAGACTCAGCTATAATGATTCCTGAGCAAAGCCAGACTGAATGCTCAGTCGGGGATTTTATCAGGGCTGATAACAAGCAGGTTGAACAGTAAAGAATGAAACAGAGAGCAAGGTAGGTGTTTTCTCTAATGTTCCCACTGATATATACTGTATGGTAAAATACATGAGGGTGCTTTGTCTCTGGTTCACTTTAAGGCCCAACTTTGTGCCTTGGTGGGCTCCCGAGATGGAAATCCGCCTCTGGAAAAACGTGTGACGTGACAGACCCCTTACCTGTAATTTTGTCTCTGACCAGCTTGCAGGACTCGATCTCCCCGATGCTGCCGAACAGGCTCTTGAATTCTTCTTGTGTCATGTTCTGAGGAAGATAGTTTACGATCAGATTGGTCTTGCTGTCGTCGGTGGCCCCGTTTGTTCCGTTGAGAATGCCAACGCTGCCGGGACCATTACTGGCCTGCGTCTCCATGGTGCTGATTATCTGCTGGAGGAAAGAGATGGGAAGAAGAGAGCGGCACGTCAGCGTCCATCTTCAGCTACAGAGTCACGTCAGCCATGACATCATTACAGTTCCCAACACCCAACCAACTCGTCTGCTCCATTCTAATGCTCCTTGAGGTCATCTGTGGCCTCATCTCAGATTACTCAGATTGCTACAGCGGAAAATACAGTCATGTTTATTATGTCATCTATTGATGGTAAATGTTGAAGCTCCCATTATCAAGCTGTGATGACTCACTCATCGGGATGAGCACCTTACCAATAAACAGGACAGGAGGGATGTGGATGCAATGATAGATGGATCCTGCAGCCGCAGAGCTGAGTCATTCACCAGGCAACCTAGGCAGGTGCCCGGGGCCTTGTGGGTGTCAAGGGGCCCGCCAGGCACCTTCTCTGACCTCTCTCCACTTCAGCTTACCAAAAAGACCACAAGGGGGGCCCAGATCTACCACCTGGCCTAGGGCCCCATTACATGTCAATCCATCTCTGTGCAGCAGTAGTGGCGTAACTACAATTTATACCCCCCCTCCAGCAAAACTTTGATGTGTTCCCATCCCCCCCCCCACCACCACCACCACCAAATGGTCACACCCTTTCTCTTGCCTCCCCTTTTTCCCTTCACAGGCCTTGGCCCATCTCACAAGTGTCATAAAACAAGTGTGGCCATCATGATTTTCACACTCACAAGTGTAGCCACAAAAACACCGGATCTGAAGGTTAGTAGCTGCGATCACAGGGACAGCTCCCCTCTAGTTATGCTCCTGTATGACATGTCTGGTATTCCCTTATATGCTGCTCCCCAAAGGGTGCTGCTGAGGAGGCCAGCGGGTCTTAGAGTGGACCTGAACTCTTTGCACAGTACGCAATGAAGTAATTGTTCCACAGAAGAAGAAATTCACTTATCTGTGTTCTGTTTGTTTAGGCAGATCGACCTGTCTATTTAGCTTTAGGGGGGGGGGGGGGGGGGGAGAATCCTATCGGAGGAGGCTGATTGACAGCCTCACATAAACAAAGTAGGCTAGCAACAAGCAGATCTCTTAAGGGGGGAGAGCAGAGCGCAGGGGGCCTGGCAGTGGCGGTACAATGACCGTGAGGTATGTCAGTGTGCACATGACATGCCTCTGAGTCCTGTTAGGATTTCAATATGCCACCTCAGGTTCTCTTTAACAGCCTTGTCCCCCAAAAAAAGCAGTCTCTTACAGAAACACTGATAAGACGCAGTTCCAGCAGTACACTCTACATTCAGTTAAACAGAACCGCAACATGCCACAACAATCCTGGTGAGCAAGGCTGGATTTATACTTTTTGCACCCCTTGGCCAAGTATGCCTTTCTCCCCTTCCATGTGCAGCAGCGCCCCTCCCATTCCATGTGCAGCCCCCTCTTCCATGTGTAACGTCCATGTGCAGCAGCGCCCCTCCCATTCCATGTGCAGCCCCCTCTTCCCCTCTGTGTGACATCCATGTACTGTAGCTCCTTTCACATACAACGCCCTTGGACATCACCTCCCCTTTTACATGTGTTGCTCCCCATGTGCACCCTTCTCTTTTATGTATAGCAACCTCTATTTCCCATCCAGGTGCCTCCTCTGGCCTGTCGCCGCCCAGGCCCGGGCCTATGTGGCCTTCCCAGAAATCCGGCCCTGCTGGTGAGGATAAAATCAGAGGACACCAACATCAGTTTAAAATGCAAGGTAGTGGTAAACTTATTTCCTGACAGAAGACACGAGTGGTCTGATCTGAGATAAGCCAATACAATCTTCATGAGGAGGCACCCAGCGCTAAGAGACCACAATACAGCGGCTCCGTTATTGCCTGAAGAAGCGGGTTCCACCTGCGAAACACTTCGCAAATCAGACCATTCGTGTCTTCTGTTGGGAGGTCCACCACTACCTCCAATTTTTCATTGTTTTTAGTGTATTTTATCCTTTTTGGTGCCTCTGTTTTTATTCTATTTCCAGTGGCGTAACTATAATACATGTCCCCCCCCCCCCCCCGCGCAAATGGGGCGCTCCAATGTTTACGCCCCTTTCCTCCCCTTGGTGCCCTTCACGGCCTTAGGGCCCATATTACAACAGTCATAAAATAATTGTGGCCATCCTGATCTTCACACCCATAAATAGTGTAGCCACAAAAACACCTGATCTGAAGTATAGTGCCACGTATCGGAGGAGGGTAAAACTGGTAGTTAGGGGCCCCCCACTGCTCTGGGCCCCCCTGCAGTGAAGGGTGTCGCCCCCTTGCTTCCAGCTACTACAGAGAGCGACTTCTCAACCCAAGTGGGGTCGGGCTTATTCTCCCCACCTGCCTACACAGCGGTTGCCATTGTGGTAGCCCTGACTTTTGAGCATTGTTCTTTCGCTAAACACCTATTATTTAACCACATAACATAACTTTCTACAACGTAGCTGGCTCTCGGTTTACTTTCCCCATTTTTTTTTTTTATAAAGATTCTTTATTTATAACAACATTTTTTGAAAGACATTACATAGATATATGTGTAGTAAAACATTGGTACAGTGAACAATATTAACTTGATGGCAAACCAGCGCCATCCAGCAACTTTTTCAACAGCTTTAGATAAAGTACCACCTAGTATCATATTAGTCAGATGAACCTGGACAGCAGTTGGCTGATGGTGTAATGGTTAAGGGCTCTGCCTCTGACACAGGAGACCAGGGTTCGAATCTCGGCTCTGCCTGTTCAGTAAGCCAGCACTAATTCAGTAGGAGACCTTTGGCAAGTCTCCCTTACACTGCTACTGCCAATAGAGCGCGCCCTAGTGGCTGCTGCTCTGCTCTGGCGCTTTGAGTCCGCAAGGAGAAAAGCGCAATATAAATGTTATTTGTCTTGTCTTATTTATAGCACCAGGAGAAACCAAGTTACGTTGTGTCTAATAGTTGGAGGGAATCCCAGGGCCCATAGGGGTCATACACCTAGGATTCCATTGTGGCTTAGCTGTAATTCGGCATGGAATTTCAACAGGTTAACCGTCTGGATGTTTAATCCAAAGTAATCCATAGAGATTGGGTTTAGTACAATCAGAAGAGTTAGGAAAGAGAGAGAAGAAAGAAGGAGAGGAATGAGGGATATGTGTACCGCTTCACCCAGGCGCCCGCCAATCCACAAGTTCATTGGCCAAGGGGATAATTGGTTGTATTTATGTTACAGTTCCATGAGATTGCAAATTTACGGTATACCAAGTCTAAGTGGATGTGAGAGAAGCGTACCTGGGGGTCTTTTTAAATTCGAACCACCCGAACCAGGTCTTCCAGTATTGGTCTCGTTTATCCCGCATACTAGCAGTTAGGTCTTCCATTTTTTCCACCCAGTCAATCTCTCGAAGCCATTCCCGTATGGAAGGGGATTCAGTAATTTTCCACTTCCTAGCTATTAGAATTTTTGCAGCGTTAATCAAGTGTCTAGTGAGAGTTTTTTTGTATCTCCTGATCGACCACTGATTGTGATGTAATAGAAAGAAAGCCAGGGAGTCAGGGGGAAGATAGTCCATTAGCAAATGCATTATTTCTCTCACATCCCCCCAGAATCGTCCCAATTTACTGCAGGACCAGAATATATGTACTAACTTGCCTGTTTCCAGGCCGCATCTCCAGCATAACGGGGAGGTCGATGGGTACATTTTGTGAAGCCTAGAAGGAGTCAGATACCATCTAGTGAATACTTTATAGCCTGCCTCCTGGCTCCTTGAAGAGATAGAAGACTTATTTTGTGCCATTGCTTATCAGAGAAGGACATGTTTAGGTCCCTTTCCCATTTAGCCTTGTATGTGGAGCAGGGGTCTTCAGTGTCATTTAATACAGCAAGGAGAGAGTGCCTCTTATCATTCCTTTGTCTATGCATGTTTTTTCAAAGAGTGATAGGGATCTAGAGAAGTTCGCCTTTGACCCTTGTGTCATGAGAAAGTGATCAAACTGAAGAAGACTCCAAGCATCGAGATTGGTAATATCAAGAGAGGTCCGGAGCTCCCCGAGAGTTACTCATTGTCCCCCTGAGATCAAATGCATGGCCCTAAGAGGAGCGTCTGTGCGCCATTTCTGATAGCTATTACTACCAAGGCCCAATGGGAAGTTGGGGTTACCGAGTATGGGTAGGAGAGGAGACGGCCATGGTGAGATGGTCGACTTCTCTCTTATTTTCAAAAATATTTTGAGTGTTTGAGTGATTAGGGTTTTCCCTTTTTTGCGTTTCTTTCGGTAATAACTAGGGATGATCAGTGAGATGCAAATCTTTTCTCCTTGCATCAAATTTCATGCAAATATTATGCAGCTAAAAATTGACAGGAAGTTATGATGATTGGCCCAATTTCAAGCTGAATTTTATTTACATGGAATTTGAAATTAAGGAGAAATGATTTGCGTCTCGCTGATCATCCCTAGAAATAACAAATGACACCCACAACGGAAGGGTGAGAGTATTTATACACAGAGTTCAGCACTAACTTTGCCATCAGTCTATTTTATGAGTCACCCTCCATCCGCTATGATTGCACCTAAGTGCTCATGTTTATTTAAAACCGAGGCACGAAAATATAATTCACGCCACAATGAACTATGAGTCACGGCATGCTTATTCCGTACTCATCCAGCGCATTGCTACTGGATAAAAAATAAATTTTCTACGTTTTTTACCATTATGATTTTTTTTTATTTTTCGATACTGAATTTGAGTAAGAATGGCTCTACAGTTTCAGTGGAGACAGGTGCGTCAGTCATCTAGTTTGTACTAGGATATTGCAGTATTTAGAACCGCATGTTAGACGTAGGGTGCGACCATACAGTAAAGCATATGGTACAGTGCCAAGCATACAAATAACTAGGTTATGTTCCTTTTTTTGTTTTTCTGCCTGAAAGAGTTAAACATTAAGGTATGCAAGTGACCAGTTTCTCTCCAGTCGGGACCCAGTCGGACTATAGCATAGCCCTCACTGATAAAAGAATTAGAGCCATAAAACTCTTGCCTGGCAGAGAACAGCTTCTGACTGCAGGGGATAGATTAAAAAAAAGTCAATAGTTCATACATGTTAGCTCTGTGACATGTAAAGACCGTGGCATTGAGAAGAGATGATAAAATATCAAACTTACCTTTTAAATTATATTAAAGAGAACCCGAGACGTTACAAAGCTCAGAAAGTTAATTCTTACCTAAGGAGATGCTGTCCTCCGGTCCGCTGCCACTGCTCAGGACCCTCCGAAACATCGGGGCATCGCTCCTCTTCTGGCATGAACATGACCTGCGCTCGTGCCTAAAAAGAGCACAGCCCTGATGTTCCTACCGACAAGCTCTTATTGTTAATAGGGGGTCCCCGCTCGGCAACAAGGGACAGGGGGATGGTGTGGATCTAGAGGTATCTCTCTTGACTTTTTGACGCCTCGGGTACAATAACTTAGCACACATGCAGAGGCGTAGCTAGGGATTATGGGGCCCAAAGCAGAATTTCAGACTTAGACGAGGGACCTCAGACTTAGGCACTCTTGGGCGATACCTACTGTCCTTACTTAATAGGATATGAATTGACTGGGCATTATGCATTCCTATGCAAGTTACACTGCAAACAGTCTTTGGGCACCGAGGTAAAGTCAGAAGGTAGAGAAACACAGGAAAATGACTAACACATTCACTACCCCTTGGGCCCCCTATGTTCCAAGGCCCCATAGCAATTACTATGGCTGGTGGCTAGGACTATTGCTATGCCCCTGTACACATGTTAAGTTTCTGTTGCCTATTGCCTAACACTCATTTTTAAAGCCACAAAGCAGGTGATTGCATCTCACTGGTTATCAGGTACACTTCCATTTGAGAAAGTTAAAAATAAACTAGGCCAGATTGGCCTCAATTCACTAAGCTTATCTCCTGTCTTTAATAACTCTTCTAGAGTGTTACCATGGTGATAAGGCATGTAGTATTCAGGAAACATTTTACCACAGGCAAACCTAAAGTTAACTCTTCTGTCTTTAAGTTAACTCTTTAATCCTTAAAATAACTCCAGAGTTAAAGACAGGCTGTTCATTAACTGCATGTGAAAATAACTACAGAGGAGGTAACTTAACTACAGAGGAGGTGACTTAACTACAGAGGAGGTAAATTAACTACAGAGGAGGTAAATTAACTACAGAAGAGGTAACGTAAGGAATGAAGAGATAAGATAACTCTCTAAGGGCCCTTTTCCACTAGCGGCGTTTGCGATGCTGAATCGCAAAAACGCAAACCGCTAGCGATTTTACAATCGCTACGGTTTGCTTTTTAACATGGGAATCGCGGTAGGTCATTTCCACTACCGCGATTCGTTTTTGCGGGGAACGCGAACGCGCGGCGGAGCGATAATTGCCGCGATTTTGCTATGCAGTGCATAGCATAGCAAAATCGCGGCCGCAAACGTCGGGGG
The DNA here is from genome assembly GCF_040937935.1 of Hyperolius riggenbachi. NCBI lineage: Eukaryota > Metazoa > Chordata > Amphibia > Anura > Hyperoliidae > Hyperolius > Hyperolius riggenbachi. Next base: position 65,365,378 of record NC_090648.1, read on the forward strand.
AATCGCCGGTTTTGCGATTCAGCAATCGCTAGCGTTCAGCGTGAACGCTAGCGATTGCAGGTGGAAAAGGGCTTACTGTGTGGAGGTAAGTTTTCTCTTGCCTTATTATCTCCAGCATGATCTTAGTGAATTGAGGCCAATGTTCTTTGAGAAATTTAGAGCTAAAGTAACGGATACAATGGCCTCAATTCACTAAGCTTATCTCCTGTCTTTAATAATGTTTCTAGAGTTGTTACCATGGTGATAAGGCATGTAGTATTCAGGCAACATTTTACCTCAGGCAAACCTAAAGTTAACTCTTCTGTCTTTAAGTTAACTCTCCAATACTTAAAATAACTCCAGAGTTAAAGACAGGCTGTTTATTAACTGCATGTGAAAATAACTACAGAGGAGGTAAATTAACCACAGAGGAGGTAACTTAAGGAATGAAGAGATAAGATAACTCTCTTACTGTGTGGAGGTAAGTTTTCTTACAGCTCCAGCATGATCTTAGTGAATTGAGGCCAATGTCACGCTTTGAAAAAGTTTGGTCCACATTCTCCAAATACACCTACATAGAGCCTCAAGAACCATGCTTCTTACATTATGACCTGTATCCCACAAAATGATGATTTAGTACAAACCAGTAATCCGGTGACTTTCGAAAGAATCGCACACCACGACGGCAGCAGAGACCCAGCCAGCGATTCTAAAAAGAATCGCACACCATGCGTTTTGATAATAAATGATCTGATGTCTTTTTATTTTTATTTTTTTTGCTTGTTGAATGCAAATATTAATAAAAACCGCAAAATGTGACAGTGAGCTCAAACTGCACTTCTTTCCAACATTGGCAACATTACTCTGTTTGGAGTACTGTTGTCACGGCGCTATCCAGAAGCAAGAGCTACAGACTGCACCACTCACACTCACTGAGCAAAGACTAGTGTTTTATACATGCATAAAAACAAATCCAAACATTCTGCACTAACGGTCGCTGTTAAAGGACACCCGAGGTGAAGATAAACTAATGAAATAAACAATTGTATCTATCTTCCTTCTCCTAAAATTACTTTTTAAGATATTCCACAGTTTTATTTTATATCTAAATCTACTTTTTACTGTTTTATTGTTTTTGCTCAATGACACATTTATTGAAGTATGCCAGAGCTAAAATCTATGAACTTTTGACCCTTTTTATCTTTTTCCTGCTCCCAGAAGCCATTTTCTGCTAGGAAAGTGTTTTATAGTTGTAATTTCTTATCAGTGAGGGCCACACTGTAGTCTGACCCAGTTCTGACTCAGACAGGAAATGCTACTTACATACCTGATGTTAGTGGCAGTTATTTTGTGTGCTAGGCACTGTACATACACATGTCTATCTCATTATGTCACATGTCACCTCGGGTATCTTTTAACCACTTCAGCTCCACAGGGTTTTTTGCTTAAAATCCAGAGCAATTTTCACATTTCAGCGCTCCTCCCATTCATTCACCAATAACTTTATTGCTACTCATCAGATGTAAATGATCTATATCTTGTTTTTTTTGCCACAAATTATGCTTTGTGAGGGTGATATTTGCTTTTAGTAATTATGCTATTATCTTTGCATTTTAAAGGGAAAAATTAGAAAAAAAAAGAAAAAATACACTATTTCTCCATTTCCATGCACTATAGTTTTCAAATAAACAATGTTACCATAGGTAAAACCCACACATTGTATTTGCTAATTTGTCCTGGTTATCTCAACATTTAAATAATGTTCCTAGTACAATGTATGGCGATAATATATTAGTTTCTGGTTTGTGTTTTTTGTTTTCTCATTGTACTCTATCAGTAATTAAAAAGCCCTTATCTTCATGATTAACAGTAATACACTCTCATGGCATACATATTTTAAAAGCTAAGTCCCTAGGGTAACTATGTATTCTCTTTTCAATGCTGTCACTTTTGTTTTTTTTTACTAGTGTTTATTTAGGGGTATAGAGTACATGTAAATAACAGTTTTATTGCTTTTCATTCTGTTTTCCGGTAAAAAAAATCACATGACTTATCCCTCAGTTGTCAAACACCACAAAATCTATTCTCTCACTTGTCACGGTTAAAATGATACCCTATATACATAATCAGATAGCTTATTGGGCATACAGCACACTGTTTACCACAAGTACGCCTATCTACTCCCCTGAGATTCAAGTAAAGTTTTGTGGGGAGTAGATAAGCGTAGCAAGGGAGGTAAAGTGGTTAATCCTTGCAATATACAGTATATAGAGCCAAACTGAAAGCAATACGTTTTAATCAACAACAATGGCATTTACCTTTAATTATATGTACACCAAACTTTAATTTGGTGACACACTAGCTCAGGCAGGTTAGCTAAGCATCTGCTAACGGAGGTCTGACATGTAGCAGCACATACTTCCCATACATGCCCCCACCACACCTCCAGTCACACCCCCCACCACACCTCCAGTCATGTCCCCACCATGCCTCCAGTCATGTCCCCACCATGCCTCCAGTCATGTCCCCACCATGCCTCCAGTCATGTCCCCACCACGCCTCCAGTCATCTCCCCACCATGCCTCCAGTCACCCCCCTGCTACACCTCCAGTTGTGTCTCCACGCCTCCACCACATCTCCAGTCATGCCTCCAAAACACCTCCAGTCATGTCCCCACCATGCCTCCAGTCACCCCCCTGCTACACCTCCAGTTGTGTCTCCACGACTCCACCACATCTCCACTCATGCCTCCAAAACACCTTCATTCATGCCTCCACCACATCTCCAGTCATAGGCCTCGATTCATCAACACTTAGCAAATTTGTTAACAACAGTTTGGTAAAATACCGAATTTGTTAACTTCATTTCAGGATTCATCAAAGTTATCTATAGCTGTTAGCGAACATTCGTTAACGATTCGGTAACGATTCGCTAAAACGGAAGAAAGTGCAATTCATGAAAAAGAAAGTGGGCGTGGTTTAGCGTTACATTTAGGATTAGTTATCTCCTTCACTGCTCTGTCGTTATTCCTGTCAGATCATTGCTGACAGAGAAGATGGAGCCATTTGAAGTGGTTATGTATCAGCTGAGAGTGATTCAAAGGCGCAGAAGGGCAAGAATAAGGTCTAGAACCATATCAATTTGCAAGAGAATAGATTTATTTGCTATAACACGACACCTGCATTTCTCTTGAATCATCTTGTAAGAGAACACAGGCAGTGCCAGGGTTAACTAATTTTGCTAGTTGCACTATAATTTTTTAGAAAAGGCTCCTATCAAATTGTGGGATTGTCCCAACCACTTCCAGAATCCTGGTCCAGGTGTTAAGCCCTATTCAGAATGTTGCTACGTAGTGCTCAAAGGACTGCCTTTTACCCACAATTCCATGGGAATCTTATGGCCTTGTGTTAAATTACCACTGTAAAATGGAAATATCGACACGTTACCGAATGTTTATCGAATTGTTATCGAATTCACACCGAATGCCGAAAAACCTTGATGAATACAACTAGAAATCGCTAAACTTCGAATTCGGTAATTTAACAAACTGGAAAAAGTTATCTCAAAGACAATGATGAATCGAGGCCATTATCCCCCCACCATGCCTCCACCACACCTCCAGTCATGTCCCCACCATGCCTCCAGTCACGCCCCCGCTACACCTCCTGTTGTGTCTCCACGACTCCACCACATCTCCACTCATGCCTCCAAAACACCTTCATTCATGCCTCCACCACATCTCCAGTCATTATCCCCCCACCATGCCTCCAGTCATGTCCCCACCACATCTCCAGTAGTGCCTCCACCACGCCTCCAGTCATGCCCCCACCACACCTCCAGTCATGCCTCCACCACACCTCCAGTCATGCCCCCACCACACCTCCAGTCATGTCCCCACCACATCTCCAGTAGTGCCTCCACCACGCCTCCAGTCATGCCTCCACCACACCTCCTGTCATGCCCCCACCACACCTCCAGTCATGCCTCCACCACACCTCCTGTCATGCCCCCACCACACCTCCAGTCATGCCTCCACCACACCTCCTGTCATGCCCCCACCACACCTCCAGTCATGCCCCCACCACACCTCCAGTCATGCCTCCACCACATCTCCAGTCATGTCCCCACCACACCTCCAGTCATGCCCCCGCCACATCTCCAGTCATGCCCCCGCCACATCTCCAGTCATGCCCCTGCCACATCTCCAGTCATGCCCCCACCACACCTTCAGTCATGCCCCCACCACACCTCCAGTCATGCTCCCGCCATACCTCCAGTCATGCCCCCACCACACCTCCAGTCATGCCCCCACCACACCTCCAGTCATGCCCCCACCACATCTCCAGTCATGCCTCCACCACTACTCCAGTCATGCCTCCACCACACCTCCAGTCATGCCCCCACCACAGTCATGCTCCCGCCATACCTCCAGTCATGCCTCCACCACACCTCCAGTCATGCCCCCACCACATCTCCAGTCATGCCCCCACCACACCTCCAGTCATGCCCCGGCACATCTCCAGTCATGCCTCCACCACTACTCCAGTCATGCCCCCGCCACATCTCCAGTCATGCCCCCGCCACACCTCCAGTCATGTCCCCACCATGCCTCCAGTCATGTCCCCACCACATCTCCAGTAGTGCCTCCACGACGCCTCCAGTCATGCTCCCATCACACCTCCAGTCATGTCTCCACCACACCTCCAGTCATGTCCCCACCACATCTCCAGTCATGTCCCCACCACACCTCCAGTCATGCCTCCACCACACCTCCAGTCATGCCCCCACCACACCTCCAGTCATGCCCCCAAAACAACTCCAGTCATGCCCCCACCACACCTCCAGTCATGCCCCCACCACACCTCCAGTCATGCCTCCACCACACCTCCAGTCATGCCTCCACCACACCTCCAGTCATGCCCCCACCACACCTCCAGTCATGCCTCCACCACACCTCCAGTCATGTCCCCACCACATCTCCAGTCATGTCCCCACTCCAGTCATGCCTCCACCACACCTCCAGTCATGCCCCCACCACATCTCCAGTAGTGCCTCCACCACACCTCCAGTCAGGGCTGGATTTACTAAAAGGCACATGCTTACATGTGCCTAATGATGGAAAGGTGGCTCACTCCCCTCCCCTAGTGCCTCTCTTCTGCCTTAAATAAAACACAAGAGAGATGGCGCTCTGGCAATAAGAACCACAAATTTACGTTCAGTCAAAAGTCCATGTACATGAGCCCTAAAATTATAAAATGTCCATAAACATCTAGGATTTTCAGAACATCTTCTTCTGTGTATAACACATGATCTGCTGCATATCCAATTTCAATTGCATGTGAGTGGACCACCACCAACACCCTTTGTGTGCCACTCACCGCTGTAGTAGACCAACCAATGGGGACCGTTCCCGGGTCGTCCCCCACCTCTCGATCACAATGCTCTTTGCTCTCAATCCCTTCTGCCTTACATATGCAGAGTCCTGAGCAGAGTGTAAATGAGATTACTTACCCAGGTCTCTGCATTCCACTGACAAGATCTCCCTTCAGTTGGGGGGACCTTCAGCTACTTAATACTGAGGGTAGTTCTGCCTACCTTATCCTAAGGGGCACATGTAGCTAACTATGATGGGCAAGGGAAATAAGGGAGAAGTGATAGCTGGGACAGGCAGCACACTTGCAGTGCAGTTCAGCGGGGGTTTGTAGGTTCATGGAGTGTGAAGTCTAAGTTTCCAGGACATTTGTGCCTATAGGCTCCTGTGATGTAAACCGGGGCCTATCTCCAGTCATGCCTCCACCACACCTCCAGTCACACCATCACTACATGCCCCCACACCTCCAGTCACACCATCACTACATGCCCCCACACCTCCAGTCACACCATCACTACATGCCCCCACACCTCCAGTCACACGATCACTACATGCCCCCACACCTCCAGTCACACCATCCCTACATGCCCCCACACCTCTAGTCACACCATCACTACATGCCCCCACACCTCCAGTCACACCATCACTACATGCCCCCACACCTCTAGTCACACCATCACTACATGCCCCCACACCTCCAGTCACACCATCACTACATGCCCCCACACCTCCAGTCACACCATCACTACATGCCCCCACACCTCCAGTCACACCTTCACTACATGCCCCCACACCTCCAGTCACACCATCACTACATGCCCCCACACCTCCAGTCACACCATCCCTACATGCCCCCACACCTCCAGTCACACCATCACTACATGCCCCCACACCTCCAGTCACACCATCACTACATGTCCCCACACTTCCAGTCACACCATCACTACATGCCCCCACACCTCCAGTCACACCATCACTACATGCCCCCACACCTCCAGTCACACCATCACTACATGCCCCCACACCTCCAGTCACACCATCACTACATGCCCCCACACCTCCAGTCACACCTTCACTACATGCCCCCACACCTCCAGTCACACCATCACTACATGCCCCCACACCTCCAGTCACACCATCACTACATGCCCCCACACCTCCAGTCACACCATCACTACATGCCCCCACACCTCCAGTCACACCATCACTACATGCCCCCACACCTCCAGTCACACCATCACTACATGCCCCCACACCTCCAGTCACACCATCACTACATGCCCCCACACCTCCAGTCACACCATCACTACATGCCCCCACACCTCCAGTCACACCATCACTACATGCCCCCACACCTCCAGTCATGCCTTTGTCACACATCCCATCACACATTCAACACACCTCCAGAAAGACTTGGCTTCAAGAATTCAAGAGCAAAATACATATTTTCTTTTTTCAAACCACACTGGCCGCTTCTTCTATCACAAGTCGTACTTAATCGCATTAAGATAAGCGAGACATCAATTTAGACAATGAATACACCATTTAGCTCAACACAACCACTGGTTTGTTAAATACACTAATTTATACATTCGTACATCAGCCCAAGACGAGGGACCCTTGAGGAGGAAAAAGAGATGAGGGATTTGCTGCCAAAAGCGGGAATGTTGTGTTGTGGCTAGCACCATATTGACATCTCTATACCTAATATCAGAAGACCAAAATGGTGATCGGTGTCTGCATGTTTCTGTCACACTGATGAAGTGCATCCAGTGTGGCAGAGCTTGAGAATAGAACATGTGTTCTGTACTGACAGAGACAAATAAAGCTTGTTGAGGCATGTCGGCTCTCTTCTCACCCTCTGGTGATTTTCTTCACAGGCCATTGCCAGTTGCCACTCTGAAAGAAATGCACAACGCTGGGACATCTGTCCCTTTTTACACCATATCTGTCCTTTTTTTTTCTTCCCGTCCCAAGACATCAGCCATTTCAACATGAGAAAAAGCATTTTGTTCACTGTTAATTACTGCATTGGAATGGTAAATACTCTGCGTGCCGGGATTAGCGCAACGGTCATGCAGTTATCAGGCGGCCATATTGAGGTGTCCGCCCTACATTGACGGGGAATTCTCAGACGCTGGAAAACAAGGCAGGGTGGAAGGGCACAGAGGAGGTGGAGGAGGAGGAGGAGACAGCAGCGAGTGGCATCTGTCAGCCAGCCGCCTCGCATAATTGGCCTGGCAGCCTGGAGTAAGCAGGATGTCTTTAACGAGATTTCAGCTGCATTAGGCCATAAAGACCCTTCTCATCCTGTGGACTGGGATTAAGAGATACACGGAAGGGAAGATAAGGCTTTAAACTCATTACTGAAAATCCCAGTCGGGAGGCAATGGAAGGGTTAACGCCACGGCCGCCTCAGACTCCCTCCGAGCGGATTCTTATTTGAAAAAGGAAATAGTGACAGTTCTTTCAGTGGGCAGCGAATCATGGTCACTGACCCAGATATCTGAGCCTTGCTACCACACTGAGCGCCCAGCCTCTGACTGACAGATTTCCCAGCATGCCTGCTGCCTGGCCTCCAGTTCCAGCAACACACCCCGTGACTTTTAGGCTTTTGTTCACCACGATGTTGTTTACAAACGTCTGAAGAAAAATGTGCATTTCTAGCAACGCTGTCAAACTGAGCCACCTCGTTACTGTTCATGCGAAAAAAGGCCAAACACTTACCTGTGCGGAGCACAGCTTTACAGCAAATCTGAAGCTAAAATAAACTTATGATATAATGAATTGCATGTGTGGTACAGCTAAGAAATAGAACATTAACCACCCTGGCGTTCTGATAAGATCGCCAGGGAGGCTGCGGGAGGGTTTTTTTTAAATTAAAAAAAAACTATTTCATGCAGCCAACTGAAAGTTGGCTGCATGAAAGCCCACTAGAGGGCGCTCCGGAGGCGTTCTTCCGATCGCCTCCGGCGCCCAGAATAAACAAGGAAGGCCGCAATGAGCGGCCTTCCTTGTTTTGCTTAAACCGTCGCCATAGCGACGAGCGGAGTGACGTCATGGACGTCAGCCGACGTCCTGACGTCAGACGCCTCCGATCCAGCCCTTAGCGCTGGCCGGAACTTTTTGTTCCGGCTGCGCAGGGCTCAGGCGGCTGGGGGGACCCTCTTTCGCCGCTGCTCGCGGCGAATCGCCGCAGAGCGGCGGCGATCGGGCAGCACACGCGGCTGGCAAAGTGCCGGCTGCGTGTGCTGCACTTTATTTGGCGCAAATCGGCCCAGCAGGGCCTGAGCGGCAGGCTCCGGCGGTACTGGACGAGCTGAGCTCGTCCATACCGCCCAGCTGGTTAATAGCAAAGAAAAGAGTTGCATATTGTTTTCCATCACATGAAGAGTTAAGAAACTTCAGTTGTTATCTATGCAAAAGAGCTTCTCTGAGCTGAACACAGTCCAGTTTTCTGAAGCTCTTAAAGGATACCCAAAGTGACATGTGACATAATGAGATAGACATGTGTATGTACAGTGCCTAGCACACAAATAACTATGGTGTGTTCCTTTTTTCTTTCTCTGCCTGAAAGAGTTAAATATCAGGTATGTAAGTGGCTGACTTAGTCCTGACTCAGACAGGAAGTGACTACAGTGTGACCCTCACTGATAAGAAATTTCCCTTTTTATCTCTTTCTTGCACTCAGATGCCATTTTCTGCTAGGGATGTGTTTTTTAGTTGGAATTTCTTATCAGTGCGGGTCACACTGTAGTCACTTCCTGTCTGAGTCAGGACTAAGTCAGCCACTTACATACCTGATATTTAACTCTTTCAGACAGAGAAAGAAAAAAAGGAACACAGCATAGTTATTTGTGTGCTAGGCACTGTACATACCCATGTCTATCTCATTATGCCACATGTCAGTTGTGGTATCCTTTAAACAGCCAAGAAACTGTGAGAGACAGCATGAAATAAGGTTTTACTGCAGGGAAGTTCAAAGGGTGATTACTTCTGCTTTGTTTCATAGCTTAAAAGACAGAGGCCCATATGCAATTAACTTTTTCTTCTGAGATTTCTCCCAGGTGATATTTTTAAACTTGTCAGTAAAAAGCCTTTTAAGCCACCAGCAAGCAAAACAAAAAATACTCAAGATAATTTTGATAGTACTTTTTCTTTTTGGTAGTTTTTTAGTTGAAAAGTGCTGGAAGTTTATTTGTAAATTAGAAGATGAAAAAAAATATCTCCTAGGAGAAAACTCAGGTGAATAAGTGAATTGAATAAGGGCTAGTGTGTGGTTTCTAAATTGCAAATATGACAGAATGATGCAATGTGATATAAAAAGAAAACTAACAAAAAAACTATACGCTGTAACTGAAAAGAAGAATTTGAGACTCCTGTCTCTGCTACTAATCTTTTATTTATTATTCATACTACACATACAATCCATTATATCATAAGTTTTTTTTTGTCCACTTCAGGTTTGCTTTAAGGCTGCTTACACACAGGGACGTTACAGGCGCACGTTAGTGCAGCCTGTAACGCTCCCCCAACGCACAGCAATGTAACACAAGTGGGCTGTTCACACAGCCCACGTTGCGTTACATGTAACGCTGCACGTTCCCCGCAAAGTGCAGCATGCTACGGCGTTGGAGCGGCTATAGCCGCGTTAGACTGTTTGCACATGCGCAGTGGGGGGCGGAGAGGAGGCGGGGAGAGCCAGCTACAGTAGCCGCGCACATGGCTACTTAATATTCACTGCACTGGCGGGTGCTGATTGGCCGGCGGGACCACGTGATGCGGAGTGTCTCGCTCCGCATCACGTGGTCCCGCTGGCCAATCAGCGCCACTCTGGGAGACATTATAGGAATCGAGCCGCCTAATGCGGCTCACTCTACCGTCGGCTCTTGCAGCACCATACGTTGTGTTAGGTGCACGTTATGCGACCTTAACGTGCCACCTAACGCAACGTCTTGGTGTGCAAGAAGCCTAAGAGTAAGTAAAACGTCCACAAGTTACTCAACTCTGAGTCTTCAAAGTCACTAGTCTGAACTATGAAACCATCCCAAAAAATTCAAACGCAGGAATGCGTTACAAGAGACTTTGTGAAAGAGATACCTTTTGGATTTTCAGACCGGATACTTTAGCCCCAAATGGGCTTAACGAAGGCCTAGAAATAGCCACCTATATTTAGGGATCTACAAATAGTTATCCGTATCTAGAGTAATCTGTATGTTTTCTTTTGAGTTCTTCCCTGACATACTCACTGTTGTTGTGGTTCTCTTTCAGCTTTGTATCGTTCATAATTTACATCAATTTAGCATACAAAGGGAGTGGTGAGTAATTAGATACCGAATAGCATGTTTTTTATGTCCCTTATCATACAGACAGGGGTGCGCCTGTATCTGAGCTACCAGCCCCTCTATGTCATAAACACTCCTCTGCATGTTGACAGCTTGCTTTCTCTCTCTCTCTGTCGATCGGAAACAGGAAGAGGAAATACATCATCATCAGCATGCTGGGTACAAAGGTCCGAATCGCTCCAACTATGCAAAACATCGCATTCCTATGCGATGCCATTGAAATCTATTACACGTGATTCGTGGACGAATCGTGTACAACGGACGAAAAACTGATGCAGGGTCCCAGATTTTTTCCCGCATGCCGACGCGTCAGAAAATTCGCATAGAATGGAAACAGGTCCATTCACTACTATTGGTTTTAAAATGTATGCAAATTTTCTGACCAGAAAAACTGAGAGCAAACACACAAGTGGAAACCTAGCCTTAGAGTAAATAGATTCATGACGTTTATAATGATGTGTATGACATAGACCTTTAGGGCCTTTTTCCACTAGCCTGCGATTTGCGATTTGATTCTGATCGCAAATCGCAAGGTACATTAAACGAATGGAAACTGCAGCAGCAATTTCCATTAGTGCGATCCGATTGCGATGCGATTTTGGTCAAAGCGCAATCGTCGTCCTGCCGCGTTTTGTATGCGATTCAGCTGGACTATAATGAATATAGTAGCTCAATCGCAATCGCATGGTGGAAATTGAAACGCGATTGCGATCGCGGAAAAGAGCCCTTACTAGGATCTGTCTACTTTTTGCATGAGAGTTAGCATAAATATGGTTTGAGGTGGTACCATGCCTAGTACATATATTGTCCCATATGCGGGATGTATATAATATGATGTATATAACATGGTACAAAACATGATGTGGTCTGTAAGGCTGTAAACACATTTTTACACCTTTTTGCATCCCTGTGTAATATTGTTTAACATCAGCGTGGGTACCGAGGGTTGTGACCTACCAGCGATTCTGCAGCCCCCACCCTCTTTTTTCCATTCCCCCCACCCCCTCCCCTTCCCCCTAGTCCCTTCCTCCCTGTAAATAGAAGGAGCACCCGCTAGTCATAGAATTCCCATGCATTCTCCCTGTGAGCATTTTTATCCAGCGAAACTACATTTTTTCAATCCATGTAAGCAAACACCCATTTACATTAGCCCTCCCTCCACCCTCATTAGAAGTTTGGGCATTTATGCAATTTTGTGCATTTTTCAAAATTAAATGACTAAATTAAATTTTAACTCTACCCATTTCATCTTACCATTTGCTCTACTATTGTTATTCATTGTGTACTGACCCTGATGGTTTTATATACTGTATATACTCGCATATAAGCCTAATTTTTCAGCACAAAAAATGTGCTGAAAAGTTACCTCCTCGGCTTATATGTGAGTCAGTGGAGCAGAATGGATGGTGGAGCAGGTTTTGTTACTTGCAGAGGAGCATAAGGATCGTGCACTAGTAATCCTGCTCTTGCAAGCTGGCTCTCTGCTGTGTCTGTGCCCCCCCATCCCCTGCAACATGGTGTGCAGAGTGCGCTGCTCAAGACTACCTGTGTCCCCTAGCTTGTGGAGCAAAGCATGCAAGCAACATGTAAGTGGTGCAATGATCAGGGATTCTTCCTGTGTGACATTCACTGTGTCTCTTATCTATGACCCCATCTAGTGGCGTCTTCAGACACAACTATCATCTTTGTAGCACATCTAGCTATGGGGACGGGTGCTGACTTGCACTGGGGTCATATTTGACTACTGTGGAGTGGGCTATACTGGGGAGGGGGCTTATACGCGAGTAGATCACTTTCTCCTGGTTACTGAGGGAAAAGTGGGTACCTCGACTTATATGTGGGTCGGCTTATACGCGAGTATATACGGTAATTTATTTGTTTGATATTTTTATTATTTCTGTTTGCAAACATTTTTTTTTTTTTTTGTGTACCAGTTTATAATGTATTTTTTGTGAACCAGTTTATAATGAATCAATATAGATTCTTTTATTTATAATTAGTTTTTACAAATCTAAAAAAATATTCCTTATTAGCTGTCCATTTTAGAGACATTGACACATTCTTGTGTCAGTTGCCACTCCTCGTTCTGCGCTAGGCACTTTACATTTCACTGACCAGCACAGACTGAGTGGCATAAAAGCGCAGGGAAGATCTGTCCCCTGTACGCCGTCACCACAGCAACCATTAAGCGTTGCTGCGTAATACATGTGCCTCTCCCAGCCCTCTCTGATCACGTCATTCTTTAGGGCGGAAGCAGGCGCTTTTAACTTAGCGTGGCCAGTGCCGTAGCGTGATCTGACGAAGGCAGTGATGCCGAAATGCGTCATCACGCTACAGGCACGTATCCATGGTGACCAAGCCCCCCAGTAGAGAGAGGACCTAACATACGGACGGACGCTTTGCTGCTGGCCATAGCCGGGCGGTATCCACGCTGCGGGAGGGACGATTGGTCTCCTGAATGTACTAAATGTACTACATGCGACATTTCAACTTCTATCCTGTAAGTAGGATTTTTATTTGCGCATAATAAAATTGTCATTGGTTTTACACTATGGAGCGCTCCGCTCATCTTTTATAGATTGCTTCTACTAATATGAACTAAACCTAGATGCCAAACCCAGCATTTGAGTGAGCGCTTTTTTTTTTTTTTAAATCTGTAAACAATAACCTGATTACTGAAGACAAGTCATTTGCTTCCTCCACTGCAGTCTTTGCTATAGGCCAGGGGTAGGGAAGCTATGGCTCGGGAGCCAGATGTGGCTCTTTTGATGGCTGCATCTGGCTCACATACAAATCAGTAGAGGTTGATTCACTAAGCTACACTGCTCAAGCGGCGCAGCTTAGCGTGGCAGGGCAAGAAGAACTTTCAAAGTAGTTCACGCTACTGCTGTAGCACGCACTGCTAACTTACTCGCGCTACCCCAAAACGAACAGCTGCTCCAATTGTCCGACTCTGGACCCTGTCAAGTCCAGTGACTTTGTAGAAGGAGATCCCCAAACTTAGATTGGCACACTAGGATGCCTGTCACTTGACAGGCAGCCTATTGGACCAAAGTGTGGGGATCTCGTCCTACAAAGTGAATTAACCCCCAAGTCAGCTAGCTAATTGTACAAGCTGTTAGTCGGTATTTCTCCTGTCTGGCTCTCGGGGGAAATTGCTGATGTTGCTGAAACCCAAGAGAAGCTGAAGATGTGTCTGACACTTCCGCTGCCTGGAGGATCAACTGTATACACATCACCATGGCAACAGGGACGTGAGCCCTACTGTCCCAGTTTGAAACATTGTATGGCTCTCACGGAATTACATTTTAAAATATGTGGCGTTTATGGCTCTCTCAGCCAAAAAGATTCCTGACCCCTGCTATAGGCTGTAATCTTATCCAAGAGATTCAATCTGTGCCTGCCCCTTTCCAGCCTAAACAGCAGAGGGATGTGGCTCTAGCAGCAGCCCCACCCACAGAGACTGAGGCCTTTCACCATGAGCAGCTGGAGACAGTGAATTCACCTTCTGTCAGGTGCTTGCTGCTCCCATTCACAAGTTAGACACTTGCTAGCACTCAACATAGGTGATAGGCAAACCCCCCCCCCCCCCCCCCATCCCCCATGAAGTATGTCGGTTGCCATCCTCAGATCTAACACAAGACATTTTTTGGCCACAGGGTAATGCCCAGCAAGCGGGCAATTCAGCCTTCCCTGGAAAAAAGGCCTTAAAGTGGACCTGAACTCTTCCACAGGACACAAGTAAAACACAGAGAAATGCACCCTGTGTGTATTTAGCAAGAATAGTAACTCAGTCCTGACTCAGACAGGAAGTGACCACAGTGTGATCCTCACTAATAAGAAATTCCAACTGTAAAAAACTTTCCTAGCAGAAAATGGCTTCTGAGAGCAGGAAAGAGATAAAAAAGGGTCAATAGTTTATAGATTTTAGCTCTGGCATACTTCAATGAATGCGTCATTGAGCAAAAACAATAAAACAATTAAAACTTAAAAAGTAGATTTAATCATAAAATAAAACTGTGGAATAACGTAAAAAGTCATTTTTAGGAGAAGGAAGATAGATACAATTGTTTATTTCATTAGTTTATTTTCACCTCGGGTGTCCTTTAAACATACTGTGATTGTCTATTGTTGTGACTTACATGAAGATCAGATCATATTTTATGACCAATTTGTGCAGAACTCCATATAATGTCAATGGGTTCACATACTTGTTACTGCTACTGTATATATAGCTGTATATTGGTATGGAGCCCCGCCCTCCCAGTGATATCTAGCCTAGGCTGCTTAGCTATGTGGTATTCTACTCCCAGAGCATGTATTATTTTCACTGTCTTCGAAACTCTCAGTAAAAACGAACATTCGCTGCCCCTGACAGGACTAAAGTTGTCTCCGCCAGTGATACATTTAGGAATGTAAATCAGGCAGAGGAAAGATTTTACAATGGGCAACCACCGACTAAATCATTTATAATTGAATATTGTAAAGAAAAAAAAATTAAGCAATTTTATTTATTACGTTATTTTTACCACAGTTCCTCTTTAGCTTAGTGCAAATCAGAAAGATCGGACAGGTTGTTTTTTTTTTACATGAGATATAAGCTCTGACTGTATCATTTTTATCATGTTACTGCTTTCCTATGTCCAGGTTTTCTCGCAGGCTTCCTCTATTGTTTAACGCTCACATTTGATAGTGATGCACCACTGAATGTATCTGAGCGGATCCGAGATGAAAAACTAACTATAACGAGTAACTTGTCTATAAATCTTATCTAAAGTTTAGATAGTTTACACAGCAAATCTAGCTGCACACAGCTTCAACAGTTTATGATTATTTATTCCTGTGATACAATGGCAGCAGCCATGTTCTGTTTGTCACATTACACACAGGCAAGCTGATCTGTATCTCCATCTCTCAGCCTGTGACAAATTCACTCCCCTCTCCTACTCCCTCCTCCCCTCTACCTCTGAAATCTCTGGCTAATAACCTCCTCCTGCCCAGACTGAGCTCCCATAAGCCCTTGCTACATGAGTCTGAGAATGCCAAGGCACTCTGAAGCTGTAGGCGGGGCTTGTTTAGTTTATAGAGAATTAGAGTATTAAAACAAAACAAAAAATGTATTTGGCTTGAGGAATGCCCTATAAACTATATGAAAGGAACACAATTATGCAATAAGTAAAAGATTATCTCGGATCCACTTTAACGGTAGCCTGTGGAATAGTATGGAGCTCTCCATATGCCTGCTCAGAGCTGGCACCCAAACCTCGCATGTCATATTATCATGACTAATGCACTGCTTGCAATCATCTGATGCCAAACATGACATCATACTATCACTGTGAGCAGGTCAGCGGTCTTATGCGGATGCGTCAGGAGCAATGCTCACCCACTAGTTATTCTTAAAGCAGGATTGTCAGCCACAAAATCAAATTCCATTTACCCACTGCTTTGTGTTTATTAAGTAGTTTACATGCAGTCTGCATTGCAAGCATTCCAATATAATCATAAATGTGTCTGCTGTAATGAATCTTATCTCAGTCAGTCTGGCTCTGTACTGGTACATTGCCCAGGAGAGGGAAGCTTGTCATCTCCCCTCGCACATTCCTGATCCTCACTGATTGGCTGAGCGCAGTTCAGTGCGACAAGAGGCTGAGAAGGGAAATACACCTCACCCCTCTGCAGAAGCTGCTGAAATAAGATCTATGCTGTGCTCACATGTTTTTACAAAGCGAGCTAGATATAAGAGTGCAGTTTCTAGGAGAAAAAAAATAGTAAGGGAGGAAATGACGTCAGGATTGGCTTCAGTCAGAGGAAGTAAAAAAGGAAAGGCTGATATATTTATTTTCTTTTAGACTATGCACACTCCCTGGCTGTCCTGCTGATTATTTGCCTGTAAAATGTTTAGCCATAGACCCTGAACAAGCATGCAGATCAGTGAAGGCTGACTAGACTAGGCAGCTGACTAGACTTGTTTCAGGTGTGTGATTCAGACATTACCGCAGCCAAAGAGATCAGAAGTACTACCAGGCAACTGGTATTGTTTAAAAAGAAATTAACATGGCAACCTCCATATTACTCTCTCACTTCAGGTTCATCTGTAATGTGATGCATTATTTATTTATTTATTGTATTTATAAAGCGCCAACATATTATGCAACACTGGACAATAAATTATTGAATAGAAACTTATTTTAAGCTAGTTGAGAACTAGTACACTTAAGGGCCCGTTTCCACTATAGCGTTGCGGAATCGCCGGCGAATCACCGCAGTCAAATTACATGCAGGTGCGATTCCGCATGCGTTTTTGCCGCGATTTCGCATGCGATTTCCCATAGGTTAGGGTGATGCGATTTTAACCATATCACTGCCTGTGTGAATTAACATGGGTACCTATCCGAAATCGCATGCGAATTCGCGGCAAAAAACGCATGGGGAAAACGCATGCGATTTCCCTATTAAATACATTGCGTGCGATTCGCCTGCATTCCACACGCAGGCGAATTCTGAGGGCTGTACCATGCAGAAAAATCCTGCACAGAAAAACGCACAGCAAAACTGACAAGTGGAAACAGGCCCATCCACTTGTATTGGCTGTGCGAATCTGCATGCGGATTCGCGATAGTGGAAACGGGCCCTTAAAGTAAAACACTTTTTTTCACATATTGGGCTCAATTCTGGTAGCGTTTAGTAAATAATTACCTCATGGAATTGGGTTTACCTCATGAGGGAAATCAATTTTTGAATTCTGGTAGTTTAAGTAAAGTTTTACCTCATGTAATTTCATGAGGTAATTCATGCGGTAATTTTCTACTAAAAATGTGTGGTATTTAGTAGTGAAATACCTCACACTTGAATTCTGAAGTAAAATAAGGTGCGTGTTTGCATGTCTTTTACCTCACATAATTAGACCTACCTCTACCACATGATAAATGCAGTGCTGTGACAGAATTGTGATATCTGTCACATAACATGGAGCCTTTTCAGCTTGTTCTGTGTTCAGGGCCCCCATATTTTGCTGAAATAAGTAAAAGTGATCTGACCAACAATCCCCCCCCCAGCCCCAGCTTCCATTTTGTTTTAAAAAAAGAAAAAGTGGTCCAAGCCCTGTACAATCTTTCATCTGCCGTGCCCCCTCCCCCCCCCCCCCCAACATTGCCATTCCCCAACCTCTGGTTGGAAAAAAAAAGTAAAAATGCTCCAACCCACAGCCTCTATTTTTTAAAAAAATTAAGTAAAACTGCGGCAAACACCGATTTCTCCCCCCCCCCTCCTCCTCTGGTTAAAAGTGCTCCGAGGCCCCCCCCCCCAGCAGCCTCTAAAAGTAAAAGTGCTGTAACCCCCCCTCCAGACCCCCAGACTCTAAAAGTAAAAGTACTCACACCCCCAGTCTCTAAAAGTGCTGACCCCTCCCCCAGCCTCTAAAAGTGCTCCAACCCCCCCCCCCCCCCCCAGCCTCTAAAAGTGCTCCTACCACCCCCCCCTCCCCCCAGCCTCTAAAGGTAAATGAGCTGGATTTGTGTTTTGTTTTTTTCTTGTAATGGATGCCTATAAATTTACTTTTCATAGGTTGCTACATAATCAAATACACCTTCCCTCCTCAAAAATAAAAAAAACATCTTCCAAAGACTATCCTAACTTATGGAAGACAATTAAAGACTATTTCTTATTTGCTACAGGCTTACCACTGAAATACCTCATGTTTTACCTCACTCTATGCATTTACCTCATGTTTTACCACATATTTTACCTCATGTTCTGAAATGGAGAAAAATCTTTCAGAATTGATAAAAGAAGAGGAAAATACCTCATGAGGTATTTTACCTACCAAAAAATATTTACCTCACAGAGCTACCAGAATTGAGCCCAATGTGTTCAAAATCCTTTACTCCCTGATTCAATTACATTGCATTGTATTACTGATATTTCTAGTAAAACTAGATATGACACTGGCGACTGGCCGGTTCTGCCATTGCTGGCCTGCTACACTCTGCTCCTGCGCAAAATGCAGCATCCACCAGAAGTGCTGAGATTCCACTTCCTGCGTCCAACATACAACATTCCTTCTAGAGGAACCTTTTCTGCTGACTGACCAGAAATGGGATCTCCCTTTGGCGTGGTTGGTCAGCTTACATGGAGGCTGCAGTAAACATGGCTAAGCATCATTCCAAAATGATATTGATATTCCCTGTAATTATTAGAAGTAAATACCTATTTATTTATTATTAGGGGTACCGAAGCAAAGAGTAGAGGTTAACATTTATTGTGAAAATAATGGACTGATGGAATTTGTGGTTGATATTGTATATCACATACTAATTCAGGGTAATAAGATGTACAACACCGGACACTTTGGATATGTTGACATCTGGTAGGTGTTAGTGGATCCTGCCACTATGGCCTTCCACAAGAGTGTGGCCACCATGACTACATCCACTCACACCAAGTGTGGCCACCATGATTCTCCCATAAGAATGTGCCCATCCACCTTTATCTACATCCTTCAATGCAGGGGTGCGTGCCTTAGGCATCCCCCCCTATCCCCACTCAGTCCTGATACCATAGGTACTCAAGGTCACCCTCAATGAGGTCCACCCCCCTCTGCGCATTGGACCCATTACATTTTGTGCACCCCTCCTTCGTACATCGGTGTACCTCGACACCCCAGGAGTGTTGGTAACTGATGCCCTAGGCTGCCAACACCCTCTTGATTAGCCTATAACACTGGCCTCCACAGTGAGGCAGTTTGCACTATCAGGGCCACTATGTTTCTTCTACTCCAAAGTTTTATGTATGATCTCTTTACAAAAGTTTAAATGTTTGTACTTTTATAATATCTTTCTCAATAAAAAAATTTTGTGAAAAAAAACAAACAAAAAAAAAGAAAGAATGTGGCCACATTGGCCCACGCATAAGATTGTGGCCACCATGACTACATCCACTCACAACAAGTGTGGCCACGATGATTCTCCCATAAGAATGTGGCCACAATGGCCCATCCATAAGAGTGTGGCCACCATGACTACATCCACTCACAACAAGTGTGGCCACGATGATTCTCCCATAAGAATGTGGCCACATTGGCCCATCCATAAGAGTGTGGCCACCATGACTACATCCACTCACAACAAGTGTGGCCACGATGATTCTCCCATAAGAATGTGGCCACAATGGCCCATCCATAAGAGTGTGGCCACCATGACTACATCCACTCACAACAAGTGTGGCCACGATGATTCTCCCATAAGAATGTGGCCACATTGGCCCATCCATAAGAGTGTGGCCACCATGACTACATCCACTCACAACAAGTGTGGCCACGATGATTCTCCCATAAGAATGTGGCCACATTGGCCCATCCATAAGAGTGTGGCCACCATGACTACATCCACTCACAACAAGTGTGGCCACGATGATTCTCCCATAAGAATGTGGCCACATTGGCCCATCCATAAGAGTGTGGCCACCATGACTACATCCACTCACAACAAGTGTGGCCGCGATGATTCTCCCATAAGAATGTGGCCACAATGGCCCATCCATAAGAGTGTGGCCACCATGACTACATCCACTCACAACAAGTGTGGCCACAATGACTCTCCCATAAAAATATGGCCACAATGGCCCTCTCATAAGGGTGTGGCCACATTGACTCCATCCACCCACAAGTGTGGGCACCAGGACTCCATCTACCAAAAAGTGTGGCCACCATGACTCCATTCACGTTGGGGGCCTCCAATCGTACCAACCCTCCTCAACCACAATTGCAAGGGCTCCTCCCCTCCACAGTCTACAGATCTCCTGGATCAGAATGCTCTGGGGCAGAAAGCTGCTTAACTAAACAGTCTAGGCTAAACACCACTGGGAGGATGTGGCTACTTACCCATACACATCTATAGATATAGGAAGGGTTTCTGATGCTGAAGCCACTAAGGTAAAATTGGGTATCATTGATAATGTAGTGCATTCGACTGTTTGTCATTACAGTGCCTCTTTAATGCAGAAATAGACTATAGAAATAGAAGCATCGGTCACTACGGCAACCAGCGCGAAAGGTCATAGAAGAGCCATATCAGTGAAGAGAGGTACAGCGAATGAGAAGATTATAAGATCTCTTCCTCAAAGTGTCTTTCTGTTTTTTGTCAAGAATTCTGTATTAAAGTATACCAGAGGTGACATGTGACATGAAGGGATAGACGCGTGTATGTACAGTGCCAAGCATGCAAATAACTAGGCTGTGTTTTGTATCTCCTATTTTATGTCTGAAAGAGTTAAAGTACCCATACATCTATCGATTTTGTGAGCCGATCGACCATCCAATAACTCTATCGAAAAGGATGAAAATTGGTGCTGCAACAAGCACGCTTGATCGACGATTTGACGATTTTCGAGTCAATAACGGTGAAATGTATCCATCAAGCATGTCAGGAAATCTCGGGCCAACGTGGTTGATCGGGTGTGCGGTGATAATGGCATGCAATATTCCTGACTGACAACCCCTGGCCGCTGCCCCCAAATGTAAATGTTCCCCGCCCCAGTGCCCATGCATTCACCTGCGCCAGTTGTCGCAACTGTCTAGGTCAATGATGGCTAACCTTGGCACACCAGATGAGACAAAACTACAAATCCCATCATGCCTCTGCCTCCCCAAGTTATGCTAAGAGCTATCAGAGTATTGCAATGCCTCATGGGACTTGTAGTTCCACCACAGCTGGAGTGCCAAGGTTAGCCATCACTGGTCTAGGTACTACTGCTGTTTCTACGCCACCAGGCGCATGTGTGTGACTTCACACGTGCACTACGTGCTATACAGGGCAACCATGTGGTGCGCACGTGGGGGAGCAGCGGACAAGCCCAGGAGAAGCTAGACAGTCGCTGCAGCTGGAACAGGTGAGAAATGAATGCATGAGCACTGGAGGGGCACATTAACATTTGGGGGGGGGCAGCAGTCAGATGGTGGAGGGAGTGTCACAAGGCCAATTCATGATGAAAACGATCAGGAATCGACCTGAGGTATATGGGCAGCTACCAGACCTCTCTCTGATCAGATTCAATCAGAGAGCGATCTATCTCTTGGTCAATCTACCCATACATTGCTAGATGTATGGACACCTTTAAACTTTCAGTTATGCGAGTGACAATTTCTCTGCAGTCAAGATCTAGTCAGACTAAGGGCCTGATTCACAAAGCGGTGCAAACAGTTAGCACGCTAGTGAAAAGCCCTTTATCATGCCTAAACTCAGTTTAGGCATGATAAGTTTAGGTGTGATAAGTTTAGGTGTGAAAAGTTTAGGCATGATAAGTTTAGGTGTGATAAGTTTTTAGGCGTGATAAGTTTAAGCACCAACTGGGTTAGCACCGCAGTGCACAGCTGATCAAAAGTTTTGCGCTAGCAAAGTCTGGTGCACTTTGCATAGAGTTTAATGGCGCTGCTTTGCGTGCGGGACTTTGCGCGCGATCTAAACTTATCATGCCTAAAGTTATCATGCCTAAACTTATCATACCTAAACTGAGTTTAGGCATGATAAAATGGTTATCACGCCTAAAGTCTTTAACTGAGTTATCACCACTTTGTGAATCGAGCCCTATAGCTGATAACTCTCACTGATAAGGAATTACAGCTACAGTATAGAACTCTTGGCTGAGAACAGCTTTTGAGAGCAGGAGATGGATAAAAAAGTTCAATAGTTCACATAATTTAGCTTCAGGGACACTGAAAGACTGTGTCAGTCTATGAGACAATATGAGTAACTGTCAGGCTGCAGAAGCTAATTTAAAGAGAATCTGTATTGTTAAAATCGCACAAAAGTAAACATACCTGTGCGTTAGGGGACATCTCCTATTACCCTCTGTCACAATTTCGCCGCTCCTCGCCGCATTAAAAGTGGTTAAAAACAGTTTTAAAAAGTTTGTTTATAAACAAACAAAATGGCCACCAAAACAGGAAGTAGGTTGATGTACAGTATGTCCACACATAGAAAATACATTCATACACAAGCAGGCTGTATACACCCTTCCTTTTGAATCTCAAGAGATCATTTGTGTGTTTCTTTCCCCCTGCAGCTATCTTCCACTGAAGTGTCAGGCTGTTTCTTCCTGCAGAGTGCAGACAGCTCTGCCTGTATGTAATTCCTCAGTATGTGAAAGCCCAGCCAGCTCAGAGGAGGATTTATCCAGCGTGTAAAAGATAATAGAGAAGAGAGAAGCTGCCCTAATCTAAATAATACACAGGCAGTTTGCAGAGAGGGGCCTGGAGAGGGGAGATGCATCCCAGAACCACAACACTGAAGAACTTGGCAGCCTTCCAGACACAGGCTGACAAGTCTGACAAGAGAGAGATAAGTTGATTTATTACAGAGATGGTGATAGTAGAACATGCTGCAGTAAGCCAGAACACATTAGAATAGCTTTTGGAACTTGTAGGATGATAAAAAACAGGATGCAATTTTTGTTACGGAGTCTCTTTAAACCTCTATTCTCCTGTGTTAAACAGTTTAGAAGGAAGCCAAAAAGCCATTAGAGAAGATAAAAATCTCAGTTACCTTTGATGTGTGCTTATCAGAAAAGCTGTTAGACCTAAGAGGACGCAAGCCGCATACTATACTGCAAAGCATTCTGGGGCCCTCCCCTCGGCTGCTAATGAGACGTTACAGCAGCTTGTAATCAGTCCAGCGCGTAGCACTGATAAATCTCCGGGCCAAGTACACTGCAGGAGTCAGCTATTGTTCCTAGCCACATGGCTCATTAATATTCACTGCACACTGTGTTATTCAGTACGAGCTTTTCTGTGATCAGGAAGCAGGCAGGACATGACGACACATTTGACAGAAAAACATGGAACCTGCCATGAGCTGTCAGGAGCATCAATCTCTGCATATACTATATAAAAATTCTGTGAAGTACAAACGTGTACAGTGAAATGCATATGTAATGTAAGTACAGCCAATCTTTAGCTACTGATATATGTGTTTATTTTCTCTGAGACCTTATACCTAACAGCTCCTCTTTAAACATACTTCTTTAGCCGATACACAGAAAATACAACTCTGGGATTCTAAAAAAGTAATTTTCAGGAGTAGAAGGAGAAAAGCAATTGTTTATCTCATCAATTTGTTTTCACCTCAGCTGTGTCTGTTTACCATTGTTGTGAACCCCTGACAAGTTCATTTTGAAAGTGTCTGAGGGAAGAACGTTTTCAGACAGCTCATAGCAGAAAGATTCCAACCTGCGCAGGAGAATGACTGCTGGAGAATGAAAATGTGAATCTCATTACTCTTTATGTGTTGCCTGAGAGAGATCCGCTTTGACTTATTATGCTTCCCCAGCACTGCGGCGGGGAAAGGGGGGGCTGGGAAGTTGTCTGTATAAGAAGATTCAATTTTATAACTCCTCTGTGTTACAGGCGATTAATTAAAAGTGGTCTATTTTTCAAAAGCCTGCGTGTGAATGACAGACTTCCATTATAGTCAACCCACTGCAACTTCACTGCAGACATCTGTCATGCTAGACCAGAAATCCAGGCCTGAGGCCTACTGGCCCAGTTGCCATAGAAACTGAGCATCGCATAAAGAACCAGCAAAACCTTCCCTTTTCACACCCTGCTATAACCCTTTTATGGGCACCTTGGGACTAAGCATGACACAGCTAACGGAAGGGGATGCTGCAAATACTCTGACAGAAAGGAATAAATAAATAAAGGAAGGAATTAAGACAGAACGCATAACAATGCAATTTCCTTTCACAATGGGCCCTTTACATAGGCGATCACTCGCTGCCTGTCACTGAGGCGGGATATTCTGCCTTATATAGGGGTTAAACGCGTGTGCAAGGGGCAGGCTGGCACAGCTTCTAGCCACTGGTGCTGTCTGAGCTTCCTGTGACCGCTGAGGCCTAATGACTCAGACTGTCAATACACCTCCTGGCCTGTGAGGCTAACGGCGGCCATAGATGGCCAGATCACAATCTGAGTCTTGCAATACGGTAATCTGAGTCAACCGTGAGGCAGCTGGCTGAGGCATGATTTCATGTCTGCAGGCATACCAGCCAAATACCGAGCTGGCAGTAGTAATGATGACGAGGGAGAGTGGGAATCGTATGGACCAGAATTTGTGGACGAGCCACAACGGCTTAGAACTTGGGTAGCTGTGGCGGTTAAAGAGGAACTCCGGTGAAAATAATGTAATAAAAAAAATGCTTAATTTTTACAATAATTATGTATAAATGATATAGTCAGTGTTTACCCGTTGTAAAATATTTTAAATCCCTAATTTATTATCTGACATTTTTACTGCTGGCAAGTGATGTAGCTGCTGCTTGCTGTTTTGGCAGTTGGAAACAGCTGTAAACAGCTATTTCCCACAATGCAGCAAGGTTCACAGACAGGAAACTGCCAAGAGTACGTACTCAGAATTTCTTTGTGGGAGGGGTTTCACCACAATATCAACCATACAGCGCCCCCTGATGGTCTGTTTGTGAAACGGAATAGATTTCTCATGTAAAAGGGGGTATCAGCTACTGATTGGGATAAAGTTCAATTCTTGGTCGGAGTTTCTCTTTAAGCATGAAAGAGGGGCTGCTGCATATGGAAGAGGGGGGCTGCAAATAAAAAGGGAGGCTAAAAAAGGTAGAGGGAAGCTACTGCCAAGCAAGCTGTCGATTAAAGGGGAGGGGCTGCTGTGATTATTTAAAGCAGAGTTCCCCAACCCTGTCCTCAAGGCCCACCAACAGTCCATGTTTTGCAGAAAACCACAAACATGCACAGTTGGGGTAATTAGTGTCTCAGCAGAGCTGATTAACTACCTCTGTGGCTTTATACAAAACATGTAGTTTTGGTGGGCTTGGACGACAGGGTTGGGGAACACTGATTTAAAGGACCGCTATAGAGAATGCAGTTAAAATCTGACAGAACCGGCAGGTTTTAGACTAGTCCATCTCCTCATGGGGGCTTCTCAGGGCATTTCCTGAATGGCAGTTGTCTAACTGCCTGTTAGTAAGATACCAGCCAGCCTCCCTACCATGGGCGTAGAAATCACCCCTGCCCTCCCTGCCATTGCAGGGGGGCCTAGAAGCTATGGGGTCCCTCCTCCCTCCTCTTCCCAACCGCAAGTGCAGCCAATTAGCAATAAAAACTCCCTGTTCGCTCACAAAAAACGTGTGCAGGAACGTGTGTAATTTTTTCCTGCTTCCAGACGCTGCTTAACAGGAGAACACTTTCTGCTGCCATTCGCTGGCTCCCGTGACCTGCATGGGGGTTTGGAGACCAAGGGGGCCCCATGCTATCATTTTTGCAGGGGGGGAGGCCTGTTAACCACCCTGGCGTTCTGATTAAATCGCCAGGGTGGCTGCGGGAGGGTTTTTTTTAAATAAAAAAAAAACTATTTCATGCAGCCAACTGAAAGTTGGCTGCATCAAAGCCCACTAGAGGGCGCTCCGGAGGCGTTCTTCCGATCGCCTCCGGCGCCCAGAATAAACAAGGAAGGCCGCAATGAGCGGCCTTCCTTGTTTTGCTTACATCGTCGCCATAGCGACGAGCGGAGTGACGTCATCGACGTCAGCCGACATCCTGACGTCAGCCGCCTCCGATCCAGCCCTTAGCGCTGGCCGGAACTTTTTGTTCCGGCTACGCTGGGCTCAGGCGGCTGGGGGGACCCTCTTTCGCCGCTGCTCGCGGCGGATCGCCGCAGAGCGGCGGCGATCAGGCAGCACACGCGGCTGGCAAAGTGCCGGCTGCGTGTGCTGCTTTTTATTTGATGAAAATCGGCCCAGCAGGGCCTGAGCGGCAGCCTCCGGCGGTGTTGGACGAGCTGAGCTCGTCCAGACCGCTCAGGTGGTTAAAAGGAACCTAAACTCAGAAGGATATGAATGTTTCAATTTAAATAATACCAGTTGCCTGACTCTCCTGCTGATCTCTTTAGCTGCAGTAGTGGCTAAATCACACACCTTAAACAAGCATGCAGCTAATTCAGTCTGACTGCAGTCAGAGCACCTGATCTGTATGCCTGTTCAGGGGCTGTGTATTATTTTAAAAGAAAAAATCCATATCCTTCTCAGTTTAGGTTCCCTTTAAGTCTAGTTACGCCCCTGCTCCCTACTCACTATTTTGGCAGTTAGACTTAGCCACTGCTGTTCAGAAAATGCTTTTCAAAACATGAAAACCCTGAGAATCCCCCATGAGGAGATGGACTAGTCCAAAACATGTTGGTTCTGTCAGATTTTAGTTGCTTACATTTTTCGCATTAGTGGCCCTTGAAGTAAATTGGTAGAGGAACGTCAGCGGAGGTTCATTGTGATGACATTAAATATGTCTTTCGTGGCCAACATCTGATTGGATGTTTGAGGCTGGCTTCACACTATATATGCCCGGTGCGGCAGCCACAACGCTAAAAACAGACCTTCAAGGAATACTGCTTTACTATGCGGTATTCTCCATCTGGCATCTGTCCAAGCAGGTCACTTCCTGTTTCGTAAATACGGAAGTGCACAGAAAAGATTCGCTTTCGCGCATGCACGCTGCACCGCCGCCACTAACTTTTTTAAAAACCCTGTGTTGCCATAGACTTAAAGTGAGCCTCCAGACTAAAAATCTACTCAGCAGCACTGAAAAGGCTTGGTGTTTCTTTAACAGTTTCACAGCATCAGAACTTTGTTTTTCTTACCCAAGCCTCATTTTTAGCTGCACAGAAGCTAAGCTCCGCCCCATCAATGAAAACTGCCCCGGCATTTTTCCCCTGATGCTGTGCAAAGCATGCTGGGATTTCAGATATTGTTGTTCTCGTTGCCTAGCAACTGGGAGGGGTGATTAGGACACAGGACAGTTGGAACTGTCTCTCATGCTCCTGTCACCTCCTTTCAACCAAAAAGATGGCCGCCCCCTGAAATCACAAACATTTGCCTGTTCTTTTAAAACAGGGTGGGTAAGAGATTATATTGCATATCTATTTTAATTAACATAACTAATGTAACTTAAAGACAGTATGTTTGTTTAGGCTGAAGTTCCTCTTTAACTTCCGGTCCGACTCAGATTGCTGCAGCTCGCCATAGGAGCCACACGGTAACATAGGTATGGCCGAGCATTTAACAGGGCACTTTCGGCAGAGCGTACCGGGGGATATAGTGTGGAGTATGAACTTCTCCATAGACTTTCATTGCCCGGGGGCGTGGTGTGGTAAAGTTACGGTACCGCAACAACCCTGGTGTAAAAGGGCCCTGAAATGAACACAGAGTGGCTTCATTGCAGAAGTATGTGTGAGATATCATCACATGATCATGACCAGCCAATCAGAGAAGAACTGACCGCACACCAGGTGGGTCAGTCACATGATTTTCACTTAACTCCTTTAGGACCGCGTCACGCCAAAGGGTGTGCATGTGGCAGCAGCCCCAGGATTGCCTAACGCCGATCGGCGTAAAGTCCTGGGGCTGGCTTTTGTAGGAGATCGTGCGCACACAGGAACTGCCTTCAGTCTCCCAGCGGCGCTTGCCTCTCGGAGACTGTTAGACGGCAAAACCGTCATCTATTTACTACGTACAGCGCTGCGATCTAAGGCAGCGCTGTACAAGGGACAGTCGTGTCACACGGCTGTCCCCTCAAGAGGAACAAAAGTGATCCACTGTGATCGCGCTGATTGACTGGCGGGGGGATGGAGGGAGGGGGAAAAAGGAAAAATAAAAGATAGTAAAAAATATTGGAAAATAAAGACAAAAATATTTATAAAAAAAACAAACACCTGGGGTGCGATCAGACTCCACCAACAGAGAGCTCTGTTTGTGGGGAGAAAAGGGGGGGGGGGGAAATCACTCGTGTGCTGTGTTGTGCGGCGAGCCCTTAAAGCTGCAGTGGCCATTTTTGGTCTTTGGGGGGAGGGGGGGGGGGGGGGGCAGGGGGTAAACCTGTGTTACTGAAGTGGTTAAAAAAGGACTGTAATCAAAATAACAATGAATAAAATTGCTTATTTTTACAGTATTCATTCATAGATTATTTAGTCAGCGTTTGCCCCATTGTAAAATCTTTCCTCTCCCTGATTTACATTCTGAGATTCATCACAGATGGCGACATCTTTAGTCCTAGTGATCTGTGCGGAAGGTTCATTTACTGAGAGTGCTAAAGCCAGTAGAAAACATCTCGTCTCCCAGAATGCTCTGGCGGGGAGAATTCCTCATAATAAACAGGCTAGGCTAAAAAACATTGTAAGGCAGATACGCTCATTTCAAAGTACAGGATGTGAACAATATGTCGGCTTCCATGAAAGCAGGAAGTAGAAACAGTGCAGATCTGTTGCAGGATTTGTATCAGCTGTAACAAAAAAAAATGTCTTTAAAGTTATTATGCTGTTGCGTATCTTTTAGAGCAGAGAGAAAGTTCTTAGTTCAGGTCCACTTTAAAAAAGTGCTGGCTAAGAAAGCTAATACAGCTCCCTTTTATTGCCCGATGAAGCGGCTGAGTACCCGTGGAACGTGTTGCATTGTGTGGAGTTTTTGATTTAAGAATTTTTCAACTGAAAATCGACTGTTTTATTATAAGTAGGGAGGTAAGTCCACTACTAGCTCACATTTTAAACTGATTTTAATCTATTTTACTCTATTTTGGCGCCTCTGTTCAACGTATTAGTAGTAACATGTTCCAAGAACTAAAGTTGACATTGCCACTGCAATAAAAGCAACCGTAGCAGTCCCTCCCCCTGACTACCACATGGGCGGCACTGACTGAATCATTCAGCACCTTACCTCATTATAACCAGAATTATTAAGAATGAGTCTAACTATTAGGGTGCAATCTGCAGAGCTGTTATCCTAATCCAGGGCTCACCACCTACTGTGCCACTGACCTCCAACAATCATGTAACCACAAGCACATGACTGACCTGTCAGGTGAGTGATCTCATTGGCTAGTCATGATCACGTGTTGATATCTGACACACACGCCAGTGGGATAAAACTCTGACATAACATTCAATAAAAACGTATTTTCCTACTTTTTATTACCCATAGTTATTATACTTGCTCTTGTGCATAAGTAATATTGTCTGTATACAAATTACAAATTCCCAAAGTACAGTTTAAGTTGAAAGCTGCCATTGCATTTTATGATATAGCTGCTGTATTTATACAGTGGGATGCGAAAGTTTGGGCAACGTTATTAATCGTCATGATTTTCCTGTATGTTGGTTGTTACGATAAAAAATGTCAATTAAATATATCATATAGGAGACACACACAGTGATATTTGAGACGTGAAATGAAGTTTATTGGATTTACAGGAAGTGTGTAATAATTGTTTGAATAAAATTAGGCAAGTGCATACATTTTTCATTTTATTGATTCCAAAACCTTTAGAATGAATGAATGGAACTCAAATTGGCTTGGTAAGCTCAGTGATACCTGACCTACATACATAGGTGAATCCAATTATAAGAAAGAGTACTTAAGGGGGTAAATTGTACGTTTCCCTCCTCTTTTAAATTTCTCTGAAGAGTAGCAACATGGGGGTCTCAAAACAACTCTCAAATGACCTGAAGACAAAGATTGTTCCCCATCATGGTTTAGGGGAAGGATACAGAAAGCTGTCTCAGAGATTTCAGCTGTCTGTTTCCACTGTTAGGAACCTATTGAGGAAATGGAAGACCACAGGCTCAGTTCAAGTTAAGGCTCGAAGTGGCAGACCTAGAAAAATCTCAGATAAACAGATGAATGGTGAGAACAGTCAGAGTCACCCCACAGACCAGCACCAAAGACCTACAGAATCTTCTTGCTGCAGATGGAGTCACTGTGCATTGTTCAACCATTCGGCACACTTTACACAAGGAGATGCTGTACACAGAGGAAGCCTTTTTTCCGCCCACAGCACAAACAGAGCTGCTTGAGGTATGCTAAAGCACATTTGGACAAGCAAGCTTCATTTTGGAATAAGGTGCTGTGGACTGCTATAACTAAAATTGAGTTATTTGGGGATAACAAGGGCCGTTATGCATGGAGGAAAAAGAACACAGCATTTCAAGAAAAACACCTGCTACCTACAGTAAAATACGGTGGTGGTTCCATCATGCTGTGGGGCTGTGTGGCCAATGCAGGGACTGGGACTATTGTAAAAGTTAAGGAACGCATTCCACTCAGTATCAGCAGATTCTGGAGACCAATGTCCAGGAATCAGTGACAAAGCTGAAGCTAGGCCGGGGCTGGACGTTTCAGCAAGACAACGACCCTAAACACTGCTCAAAATCCACTAAGGCTTTCATGCAGAGGAACAAGTACAACGTTCTGGAATGGCCATCTCAGTCCCCAGACCTGAATATAATTGAAAATCTGTGGGGTGAGTTAAAGCTGAGCTGTCCATGCTCGGAAGCCATCAAACCTGAATGAACTAGAGATGTTTTGTAAAGAGGAATGTTCCAAAATACCTTCAATCAGAATCCAGACTCTCACTGGAACCTATAGGAAGTGTTTAGAGGCTGTAATTTCTGCAAAAGGAGGATCTACTAAATATTGATATCATTTTTTTTTTTGTGGTGCCCAAATTTATACACCTGCCTAATTTTGTTTAAACAATTATTGCACACTTTCTGTAAATCCAACATACTTCATTTCACTTCTCAAATATCACTGTGTATGTCTCCTATATGATATATTGAACTGACATTTTTTTTCGTAACAACCAACGATTTATACAATCAAATCAAGACGATTTACAACGTTGCCCAAACTTTCGCATCCCACTGTATATTAAAATATATCTAGTGATCTAGCTCTAGAGAGCTCAGTTTCAACACTTTGCTAATGTTTACTTAAAGGATACCCGAACTGACATGTGTATGTACAGTGCCTAGCAAACAAATAACTAGGCTGTGTTCCTTTTTTTCTTTCTCTGCCTGAAAGAGTTAAATATAAGAAATCTCAACTATAAAACATTTTCCTAGCAGAAAATGGCTCCTGAGAGCAAGAAAGAGGTAAAAAAGGGGAATTTCTTATCAGTGAGGGTCACACTGTAGTCACTTCCTGTCTGAGTCAGGACTGAGTCGGCCACTTGCATACCTGATATTTAACTCTTTCAGGCAGAGAAAGAAAAAAAGGAACACAGCATAGTTATTTGTGTGCTAGGCACTGTACATACACATGTCTGTCTCATCATGTCACTTGTCAGTTCGGGTATCCTTTAAAGCGGAATATACCGTATTTGTCGCCGTATAAGACGCACTTTTTCTCCCCCAAAAATGGGGAGAAAAAGTCCCTGCGTCTTATACGGCAAAGGCAGGGAATCCCCAACTTAATAACGCCCGCCGATCCGAACCGCCGACCCGCCGCCACGTTGGGGATTCCCTGCCTTTCTGTGCCTGCCTTTCTGTGCCCGCCTGCGTCTCCTGGCCCCCAGATTGAGTGTTAATAGTGGCGGCAACTTACCTTTGCCAGGCTCCCGCGCTGATCCTAGATCATTGCGCTGCCCCCCGCTAGCTTCCTCTGCCTCCCCCCTCTGTATCTGGCCCCCCTGGGTGAAGGAATAAGTATCGGCAGCTTACCTCCGCAGTGCGCCCGCGATGACTGCAGACGTCCGTCTTCCAGGCACTTCTCGCTCTAGTGGCCGGCTTTGAACTGCGCGTCATCAGTTCAAGCCGGCCACTAGAGCGAGAAGTGCCTGAAAGACGGACGTCTGCAGTCATCGCGGGCGCACTGCGGAGGTAAGCTGCCGATACTTATTCCTACACCCGGGGGGGCCAGATACAGAGGGGGGAGGCAGAGGAAGCTAGCGGGGGGCAGCACAATGATCTAGGATCAGCGCGGGAGCCTGGCAAAGGTAAGTTGTTGCCGCTATTAACACTCAATCTGGGGGCCAGGAGACTCGGGCAGGTGGGAGGGAGGAAGGCAGGGGGGCAAATGAGGGCACATGGGGGCACCGGAGCACACATGAGGAGGCACCAGAAAAACACATGGGGGCACAGGAGGACACATGGGGGGGCACAGGAGCACACATGGGGGCACAGGTCACATGGGGGGCACAGGACACATGGGGGCAGATGAGGACACACAGGAGAACCCATGGGGGGCACATAAGGGCACATGAGGACACAGGAGAACACATGGGGGGCACAGGAGGACACATGGGGGCACAGGAGGACACACAGGAGAACACATGGGGGGCACAGGAGGACACATGGGGGCACAGGAGGACACATGGGGGGCACAGAAGGACACACAGGAGAACACATGGGGGGCACAGGAGGACACATGGGGGGCACAGAAGGACACACAGGAGAACACATGGGGGGCACAGGAGGACACATGGGAGGCACAGAAGGACACATGGGGGCACAGGAGGACACATGGGGGCACAGGAGGACACACAGAAGGACACATAGGGATATGGGGGGCACAGGAGCACACATGAGGACACACAGAAGGACATGTACAAGACGCTACTGGAATATGGACGCACCAGGTTTAGTATTTTTTTTTTCCCTGGTTTTTGCCCTCTAAACCTGGGTGCGTCTTATATTCTGGAGCGTCTTATACGGCGCGAAATACGGATTTCAACTTTGCTCTAAAACATTTTTTACAGTATATTATATGCAACCAGCATTTTTTTTTTACTAGACCAGCATTGGAAGGGTTACACAGTGCTTAAGGCCCCGTTCACACTGCACGCGTTTCCAGTCGCGTTTTGGAAACGCGTGCAGGTGGCCGACACGCACGACATCAGACATTGCATAGAGTGCAATGTCTGATGTTCACACCTGTGCGGTCCGGGAACGCATGCTGCACGCATTTTTTGTAAAAACGCGTGGCTGTCTCATTCATTTTTCAGTGATGGGATCAGCCACGCAACGCATACAAACGCGGATAGCGTGCGTTCGTACGCGTTGCGTTCCGCGTGCGTGCCCGTCCGCGTTTGTAATGTGAACGCGGCCTTAAAGTTCCTGGAGATTTCTGCAGACGCATCCGAAGCTGACATAGATACATTTTGTTTACATAAATGTATCTAAGTGTTGAATGTGACTCATCTCTCTGACTGAGAAGGAGTTGGAGGACAGCCAAAGAGTGTGTAACATTTCTCAATAGATACATATAACTAAATAGAATGTAACAATCTGAACTTCTGCATATCTTTCCACGGAACTTTAAACCTCTGTGTTTAACCCTTCCAATGCTGGTCTAGTAAAAAAATGCTTTTTGCATATAATATGCTGTAAATAATGTTTTAGAGCAAAGTTGAAATGCAGGGTTATATTCCGATTTAATGTATCTGAGAAAAGAATGTAAACAAAAGATGTTATCACCACTTTGAATGCGGACAGAAGCTGCCCACTGAAGCAAGGAGCTTTCCACTGAAGAACAAAGTGCTGTGTTTGACTGTTTGAATGCTGTTCTGCTACAATTTTTTTATAGTAAAGGGGAAATGCTGAGTTTCATAACATTAAGGTAGTTGTACATAGGTTCTATCACGTCCTGATATATCAAACCAATAGTTCCTTCTCCGATCACAAATTGATAAAATAGTGATTGATTTCTATACCACACCACTCATTTTTTATATGTTTCAGAAGAA
This sequence comes from Hyperolius riggenbachi, assembly GCF_040937935.1. Taxonomy (NCBI): domain Eukaryota; kingdom Metazoa; phylum Chordata; class Amphibia; order Anura; family Hyperoliidae; genus Hyperolius; species Hyperolius riggenbachi. The sequence goes on from NC_090648.1 coordinate 65,399,600, forward strand.
ATCTATTGAGTATCAGTCAAACTACAATTGTTGTACCGCTCAATGCAGCACAATGCTATGCCGCAGCATTGCTATTTTTGGTGCGATCGTCGTTATGTGCAGCACGACTGCGAATTTCAGGATTCGATAAGCGGTGCTTAACACTACATAGGGAAATCGCATAGTATTCCGCTTGCTATGTTATTTTTGTGAACTCCCATAGTCTATACCAGTGATGGGCAAACTTAGCTCTCCAGTTGTTAAAGGAACTACAAGTCCCACAATGCATCGTTGGAGTCTTGACAGCCACAGTCATGATTCATAAAGGCAAATGCATTGTGGGACTTGTAGTTCCTTAACAGCTGGAGAGCCAAGTCTGCAGATCACTGGTCTATACCTAAGTACAATCAACGAAAGTTAAAGTGGACCCAAATAAAAAATACAAGATTTCAGAAATAAAACCTATTTTCTAAATTATAATAATAAATAGCAGCCTTTTTTCAGCTGCATGATGACAAATATAAAATATTTTACATTTATTGGAGGAACCCCTCCCTTCTTTTCAAATTGCCGGGATTTTTCCGGCAAACTGGTGGAGTAGATGGTGTCCGGCAAAGGAGGAATTGCTAATGGCTGCCCCCTGTTTAACCCTAGCTATGAAAAGAGAAGGGTGATAAGCATGCACTGAAATGATCATAGGTTTAAAGGAGTGTTTATGTATCTCTGTATGTGTCAGAGTGGTGCAACTAAATATTTTTAATAAAAAAAAATGTTTGGTTTGGGTCTGCTTTAAATGAAATTGCGCTTAGGTAGAAATCGCAAGACACCCAATCTGCGCAGCGAATAATAGTGGAAATCAAATGCCATGAAAGCAGGTGCCATATGGTTTTAGAACCGCAATAAGCATAGTGGTAGTAGTTTCGAGATTTAAAAAATATATATAAATTGTTTAAATAAACCTAAATACATATTTATAGTTAAATAAGGGCAACAATGAGCGTTACAAAAGCATGTATACACTGTTATGAAGTACTGTACCTCTGAAAAATAATTAAATGGCAAGGGTATTAAACATGATGCTACCCAGAATAAGGAGGCCCCAATATATGTGTATGTGCTATAATAATGTAGAGGAACACTGCACTAGAGCTATCACAGACTCTGCAAATGTAATCGGGAACTGTGTGGCATTGATTTGTTTCCGGGGGAAATGGTGACACTTTCCAAGCGATCAATAAATGTAATGGTGTAATTGTGTGTGAGGAGGATACATGACCTATATCAATAAACCACCACAGGGGTGCTGCTGATGGCAAAATGTATAGAGCATCGTGAGCCAATCGGAATGCCTGCTGGTCTTCAAAGGTGGATGCAAGAGTGACACCTCTAAAGATGACTGGTTGCTATAGGAGACAAAAAAATATGTTTCCTATGTCCTGACCAAAAATGTATAGATTTTAAAGAGGCACTGTAGTGATATAAAGTAGAATGTGTACGTTATTTAGGATACCCACTTTTACATGTTCATGCAGTGGCAGAGAAGGGGTTAACTTAGGAAGCCTATAGCCAACGCGCTCCACGTCATGTTCAGTCTCTTTGAATTTAAGCTGCTCTGTCTGGCATACATCTCGAATATCATTCAACCCACTCTCTCACTTGTAATGTACATACACATTTTTGTGTTAGATAGATGGTTTGATAGATCATTTATGACATGTCCGATTTTATTTTCGATCGTTTTCGCATACAAGTGAATGGAAATAGATAAGAGAAGATAACAGAATCAAATCAGAAATCAATCGGAAAATTGGATCGGAAGGAAAATCAACTGAAAAAAACGCATCGTGTGTACCCAGCATAAGGCTCCAGGACTTCTCCAAAGCAGCCCCTACTCTATGGAACTCCCTCGTTCCCCCATTAGGCTCACCTTCAACTCATTCAGGCAGGCCTTAAATGACCACTGCCAAAATAGTAAGATACCAGCCACCCTCCCTACTTGCATAATATTTTGTCAGTTATGGTGGGCATACACGGTTCGTTTATTAATGAGAAACTGAGAAATATAAATCAACATTTGTATGCCCGGTTAGGGGCAGTCAGCATGACATTCATAAAGTAAAGCTATACATAGTCAAACATTGTTTATAGTAGTGTGGAGAGGAAAGGAGAAAAGTGAGGGGTGGGGGGGGGGGGGGGGGGGGGGTAGAAAGACAAATGCTTGAAAAACATCAGTATAACAGTCACTATGTGCAATAATCCAATAATCTCTGGAGTTATGGAGGAGGTATTAAGGTCAAGGAAGACTAAAGGTCCCACTGGGGTAGGAATATAGGTTAGACTGAAAGGACCAAGGGGCGAAGTCCTGGGTTGTCCAGGGTTGATAGCCAGGGTTGCCATGTTCTAGTAAAGGATTCTACTGTGTCATTCACTATGGCCAACAGTCTTTCTACACGGTTCGTTTTTTAACGTACGATTCTCCACTCGATTCTCTTATCTTCTACTCGTTTTTTTAAATCTTTTTCCATACACTTCTATCAGGAATCGAGCGCCAAACTGATCGAACGGGAGATTGGTCATGTCGGAAATTATCTATCTAACCATCTAATCACCTCAAAAACGAACTGTGTATTCCCAGCATTAGACTTAGCAACTGCCGTTCAAGAAATGCTTTTGAAAGCAAAGAAAACCCTGAGAATCCCCCATTAGGAAATAGACTAGTTCAAGACCTGTCGATTCTATCGGACTTTAACTGCTTTCTTTTTTCGCTGGAGCGGTCCTTTAAAGACCCATCTGTTCATCATTGCTTACCCAATATCTTTATAGCTCCACCTCCCTCCCTTGGACATACACATCTCCCCCCTTAGGCATCCCTCTCCCCCACCTCTTCCATTGTAAGTGTATTCGGCAGGCTCCTCCTCCTCATGTGTTCCTCTCCACCACCATATGGACTCAGTGACTCGTCTGCTATATTTATCCCTACATTACAATGTGTGTACCATTGTTTACTGTTTCATCGCTATTTTGTGTACCATTGTTTCAAGTGGACCTGAACTCAGAACATCTTCTCTGCTCTAAAAGATACACAACAGCATAATAACCTTTAAACAAAAAAACATTTCTTTGTTATAGCTGATACAAAGCCTAAAATAAATCTGCATAGTTTCTACTTCCGGATTCATGGAAGCAGACATATTGTTTACAGCCTGTACTTTTAAATGGGCTTGTCTGCTTATCTGCCATGGGCAGTCATGTGACATGGGGGGGGATCAAATTACAACTTGTGATTAGACACAAATGAGGAGGAATTACACAGGCTAAACTCATTAAATACATACAGGGTGCATTTCTGTTATGTTTTCCTTGTGTCCTGTGCAAGAGTTCAGGTCCACTTTAAAGCGGGATTGTAACCATAAAAATCAAATTTCAACAGCAACTGGTCTGAGTGTATTAAGTGATGCTAATCGTCCATTCAAAACTTTCAAAACTTTTTCTGCTGTTATGATTTGGCGTTATCACATTAAGGAGCACTGGCCCTTTAGTAATCAGTGCCAAACAGTTGCATGCTGGGAGATCTTTTTATTCTATAATATATTCCACCTCTTCCCTTTATTTCCCTGCCTAGCTGCCTATCTGAAACACGACCCCCTGCTCACTTGTGTTTACAAGCAAGGCTGAGGTGACTCAGCGATTGGAGGAGAAAAGAAAAAAAGTAAAGGGCAGAAATGACATCAGGATTTAGCCTAAACTGTGGGCAAAAGACATGGTTCCCACCAGGAACAGAATTCTCTTCATTTACTATATAACATTCACTGAAATCAAAACGTGGACAGTACAATACATGTGTTATGTAAGTAGATCAAGTATTTATCTGCTTATATAAGTGTTTTTTCCCCCTGGCATAGTATGGCTAATCCTTCTGCTTTAACACTGTAATGCCCCTGTGTAACATTGGTTAATGTTGTACCGCCTCCCCATCTATTGTACAGCGCTGCATTATATGTTAGCACTTCATATAGAAAGTTTCATAATGTATGTTCATCTGCTTGTTACGCTTAAAGGGGAACTGAAGAGAGAGGTATATGGAGGCTGTCATGTTTATTTCCTTTTAGACAATACCAGTTGCCTGGCAGCCCTGCTGATCCTCTGCCTCTAATACTATTAGCCATAGCCCCTGAACAAGCATGCAGCAGATCAGGTGTTTCAGTGGTTCAGACTTATAAGTCTGATCTGACAAGACTAGCTGCATGCTTGTTTCTGGTTTTAATTAGATACTACTGCAGAGAAATAGACCAGCAGGGCTGCCAGGCAACTGGTATTGATTAAAAGGAAATAAACATGACAGCCTCCATATACCTCTCTCTTCAGTTCCCCTTTAAACAAACATCTGTTGTGCTGTGAGAGTGGGATTGGCAGCAGCAGTAGCAGCATCGTACCCGCGATGACATGCCTTGGCGTATTCGGAAGAGAGGAGGGGGTGGAGTCTGTGTTGGCATCGCAGCAGCCCACACAGTCTGAGACTTTCAGGTGAACACACTGTATAAAAATAACCCAGGTGTATATTACTGTCTCACAAAAATAGACGCTCTGCCTGCTCCTCAGCAGCTCCCGCATCTAAGAATAGAGAGGAGGCGGCGAGGGGAACATGGGGGGTGAACAAAAGCACAGAAGTGAAGAGGATAATGAGAGCAGCAGAGACAGATGCAGGTGCACACAGAGAATACACAGAGACAATGGGACGCAGTTAAGTGTTTGAAGGACGAAACTCTTTATTGCCAGCAGCCACCAATTAGACTCCTGAGTGCCCTCTCCTGTGCTATCTGAGGTGCTATGAAGGGGATCGGTCAGCTCCCAATCTCCAATCATGGCCCGCACACTCTCTGTATGGCGAACGTAAGGTCCTGGCGATGGTTAGTTGGTCGCGAGGAGAAGCCGAGAGACAGCTCTCCCTGCACGAGGCAATGTAGGGAAATATAACAACAGCAAAACATTTGCAAACCGATTTTCTCCCGTAAGACCCAAAGCCCATAAGCTTGTCTCAGATCAGTACATAGTGATGTGCACGGGGGGGAAAGTTATGTGGTCATAAATGCCAGACTAAATAGGTGGCTTTCCAGTTTTGATTTAAATGTGTCCAGGGTTGGAGCTGTCTTACTTCCCTAGCGGTATTGACAGATTATCCATCCATACAAAACATGCTGTGAACAGTATTGCCATGCATACACATCAATACTCTCCTGCACTGTATACTAGACCCTTGCTTGACACATTTTTGCAAGTTACAGGGGAAAAAAAGTTATACAAATTAATTTTATCACTTTTTGCACCGAAATCCTGGGGAAATTGAACGCCAGGAGGGTTAAGTTTGGCAAGGCATTCCATTGGGTAGGGGTAGCATGACAGAAAGCTCTGGCTCCAAAGGTTTATAGTTGGACTCTGGGGGTGGTCAATTATTTAAGTCCTTTAGGATCAATATTGTGGGGAGTATTCCCCTACTGATAACCTAATTTGCCTCTTCGGACACGTAAATCGCGGTCCACTCGAATTACTGTGATTTTAGACATTTCCCCAGCGCCGCTATAGACCTGTCTCGTCTGTATAGGCTATGGACGGTGTATGTGTGACTCAGGTGCAGGTGATTCTGGCATCGGCACGGTGGTACGGCTATGAGATATTGGTGGTACTTTTATCATTTTCTCCTTTATTGTTTGGCTGGCCATACAGGACTCCCTTAGGTCCCGTCCCGTCCACACTGCATGGACTTCACAGAGCTTCTCTGCACATATTATCATGGGTAGGATTTATAAGGGGTTAGAAATCCTTTGGGAAGGGGGATGCATCCCCTGCAGACACAGGTAGGCCAAAGGCAAATAGGGCCCCTTCTTATTACCCTTCCACCAATACAGAGGTGCCAATTTAAAGAATGTGTCCTTGTGGCCACACTGTCAGGGCTCAGAGTGACCAATCAAAATCCTTGATATCGGCATCTGCCCTAGTTTTGCACCAGTTTTTATTCAGTTTTCCTTGTACCGATTTTGGTAAATCTGCCCCACGCTCTCCAAGCAGGCCGGGGCAGCGAGAAAAGAAAGCCTTTATTTGTGAAGAGTGGGGGAAGAGTTGAAGCCCTCTTTATTTCCTGTGCCCCATATCACTAGGGCTCCCCCGGGGACAGGAGGTGACAGAAAATCTCCCTGGGGGGAACACAAATAGTAGTAGGAACCTAAAACGTGGTTGTAACCCCTTTCCACATTATCCAAGGGAAGGTAGGCAGGTATGTACATCTGTAAATGGCCATACATGGGTGGGTCAAGGGAGTGCATTGAGGTAGACGGTGCAAAGGCACAAGCATTTGGGTTTAGGCTAAGATTAAAGGACTATACTAACCAGGAGAAAGATGAACATAACATAGATTGTGAGTACTAAGGCATGTTTACATGGTGGCATGTTATGTTTAATGTTTTTGAAACCCCTTCATGTTCACTTTGGCTAAACTATTTAAAGCATAAGTAAGATCAGGTCAGCACACCGATGTCTCAATGCAGTGTTCCATTTATTGCATAAGTCAACACCGACTTGACAATTGTTTCGGGGCCATAAGAAGGCCCCCTTCTTCAGAAAAAGTGCAGACATATTACGTGTACGCCTGCACTTTTTCTGAAGAAGGCGACCTTCTTATGGCCCCGAAACAATTGTCAAGTCGGTGTTGACTTATGCAATAAACGGAACACTGCATTGATCAGTGTGCCGACCTGATCTTACTTATGGTTCATGGACATTAAGGTGAAGTGGCTTAGCACCCAACGTGTGGGTAAGGTGTGCCACTCCAAAAATTAGTTGTTGACTAAAATACATAAAGAGGACCTACGGCCCAAATATCCCCTCTGCTCCACCATAACTGTTAGAAACAATTATTTGCTAGATAGCTACTGAAAACGTTAATAGACTGTGTTTCACTTTCCTTAGAAGCTATAAGTTACACACTGCGTTGCCCCACAGCTTCCCCTCAAATGTTTTATGCTCACTAATTGCAGTTGATAAGGGTGAGAAAACCTAGCAGAAAGGGGTTTCACAGCAGGATTCAGTGTGACTGTAAGCGGCGAAGAAAAAGTTTTCTGAATGATTTTGATCTAATACATCCATTGAAATGGCAGTTATGCTGTATTCTATACTCAGGGGAC